>NC_056745.1:282576396-282763896 GCF_019279795.1 Protopterus annectens | reverse complement strand
ATTGTTATGGTACTTTTTTACGGTCCATGTTGGAGGTAAAAGTATTCCTGTTAGAATCAATGGAAAGGGTAATGTCCAAAAAAAACACTGTAAGTTCACATCCAGAAACAACAAAATCCAAAAATCCAATATTGTTAGATAAGGCTGCAAGAAAATAGGAAAGTTTATCCTGTGAGCCAATCCACACAAAAAAGATATCATCAATGTAACGCCGGTAAAGTCTCATGTTACTGAATCCAGTCAATTTAATGAGGGTTTCATTCTCCCAAGTACTAAGAACAAGGTTGGCATAAGCTGGGGCCGTTTTAGACCTCATAGCTACACCCTTAATTTGTCTATAAATCTTGCCATTAAAGTGGAAAAAAATATTGTAAAGAACCATGAAAATAAGTTCAGAAAGGGTGTGTATTTTGGAGCAGGAGAAGTGTGCATATTTCTGCAAGTAAGGTTTAATGCGTTCCAGACCTTGTTTATGCGGAATGTTGGTGTACAGTGAGACTGTATCAATGATGACCAAAATGCAGTTAGTAGAATCAAGGTTAGCTTCATATAGTTTGTTAAGAAAACACCAACAGTCTATAAGGTAGAAGGTGGATTTTTGTACAATAGGATTTAAAACGTAATCAACATATTCTAAAATGTATTCCATTTTGGTTTTAATATTAGAAATAATATGTTGAAAGGGGGATGTTGTTCATTCTGGATTTTTGGTATACCAAATAATTTGGCTAGGTTAGGATGGAGTACAAACATGTACATATACTCCTCTAAGGAAATGTGTTGTGTATTCTCCATTCTACTTAACTGCTGATCAATGTCCTGAAAATGCTTCGTAACTGTGTCTAAATCTACCACACATGAAATCATTATTGACTATGTCTGCCTCAGTTCTTTCAATATAAGTATCTTGTTCTATAAGAACCAAGCCAGATCCTTTGTTTGCTCTCATGGTGCGTAAATTCTGCTCATTTAAGAGCTGTTTAAGAGCCTGAATTTTGGCAGAAGAAAGGTTATATAATTTAAAGCAGTCATTTTCAGAGCACATTAGATTTTTTTCTCATACCTTCATGAACGTATGGAGTGTGTTGTGCAAATCAGGATTGTATAGGCTTTTCTTTAGTGAACTTTTACCTCCTATAACCTATCTGAAAATACCTCTCCTCTGTTAAAAAAAAAAAAAAAAAAAATATATATATATATATATATATATATATATATATATATATATATATATAAAATCCTGTATTTACTATTATATTGAGGTATGATTTGAATGTATTCTATTTTTACCTCCATACCTACATCATTATTACCAACAATATCATTGTTGTTCTTACAGTTTGATTGTACTACTACCTCTCAACATATTTTGTTCTTGCTGTGTTTATATGTCTTGTATCAATTAATGTAGAGCTCTGCGATTTGAATGTATCCTGTTTTTATCTCCATACCTATACCATTATTACAAACAATATCACTGTTTGATTGTACTACTACCTCTCTACATATTCTGTTTTTGTTGTGTTTATATATCTTTGTATATAATTAATGTGGAGCTTTCCTCCCTAGGCCTCCACTGAAAATGGGCTCATTTAGGCCCAGTGGACTTTCCCGGTAAACAAATGCAATAAATAAATAAATAAATATTTTTAAGTGGTGGAGGAATTCCAAATAACTTGGTAGAGTTAGGGTCAGTGTCAGGAACGTTGTCATTATTGTTACTGAACTGAACTTTAAGATTTAACTTTCTTAAAAACAGTCTGAAATCTAAAAGTAAATCTAGCAAGTGTGTTCTTTGCTATGGGATAAAAGAAAAGCCTTTATTAAGGACTTGGAGGTGTATTGAAGAAAACTCCCTATCTGTTAAATTAAACACAGCACAGTCAAAAACTGAAGCAGAGTCATTAGAATCTTCCAAACTACAAAGTGTGTTGATTGAAGAAGGTAGGGGTTTTAAGGTTATCTTCTGTGACTGTTCTGAGTGTGCATGGCTTTGCCCAGGTCTTAAACATTCCCTGCCTCTCCCTCTGCCTCATCCCCGAGAACTTATAGCTGGTGTTGGTGGCCCGAGGGTATGATTGTAGCATGCTGGGGATAAAAAAGGCTGCTGTAGATTAGAAGAGTTAGGTGCATTATCTAGGATCATAAAAGCAGACAAAGAATCTGGCTTGGTTCTTATAGAACAAGATACTTATATTGAAAGAACTGAGGCAGACTTAGTCAATAATGATTTCTTTTGTGTGGTAGCTTTAGACACAGTTACCAAGCATTTTCAGGACATTGATCAGCAGTTAAGTAGAACGGAGAACACACAATGCATTTCCTTAGAGGAATATATGTACATGTTTGTACCCAATCCTAACCTAGCCAAATTATTTGGCATACCAAAAAATCCGTAAGAATGAACAAAATCCCCCCTTTTGACATATTATTTCTAATATTAAAACCAAAATGGAATATATTTCAGAATATGTTCATTACATTTTAAATCCTATTGTACAAAAATCCACCTTCTACCTTAAAGACTCTTGGTGTTTTCTTAATGAACTATATGAAGCTAACCTTGATTCTACTAACTGCATTTTGGTCACCATGGATATAGCCTCCCTGTACACCAACATTCTGCATAAACAAGGTCTGAAATGCATTAAACCTTACTTGCAGAAATATGCACACTTCTCCTGCTCCAAAATACACACCCTTTCTGAACTTATTTTCATGGTTCTTTACAATAATTTTTTCTACTTTAATGGAAAGATTTATAGACAAATTAAGGGTGTAGCTATGGGGTCTAAGATGGCCCCAGCTTATGCCAACCTTGTTCTTAGTACTTGGGAGAATGAAACCCTCATTAAATTGACTGGATTCAGTAACATGAGACTTTACCGGCGTTACATTGATGATATCTTTTTTGTGTGGATTGGCTCACAGGATAAACTTTCCTATTTTCTTGCAGCCTTATCTAACAATATTGGATTTTTTGGATTTTGTTGTTTCTGGATGTGAACTTACAGTGTTTTTTTGGACATTACCCTTTCCATTGATTCTAACAGGAATACTTTTACCTCTAACATTCACCATAAAAAGTACCATAACAATTTCCTTCACTTTGATAGTCAACATCCCTACTTTATGAAGACAAATGTTGTCTGTGGCTAATTTATACAACTAACCAGAATAATTAGTGAAGACTCTATCTTCAGAAAGGAATCCCTTTTTCTTATTTATTTATTGCATTTGTTTATCGGGGAAATTCCGACTGGACACAGGTCCTTTTTCAGCAGAGGCCCGGGGAGAAAAGCTCCACAGAATGTATGCGATAAGTGGTATACAGTAAAGCCAAGGTATGCATACAGTAAT
Organism: Protopterus annectens; assembly: GCF_019279795.1. Taxonomy (NCBI): domain Eukaryota; kingdom Metazoa; phylum Chordata; order Ceratodontiformes; family Protopteridae; genus Protopterus; species Protopterus annectens. Next base: position 282,760,536 of record NC_056745.1, on the reverse strand, counting down.
AGTGATGATGACATATAGTACAGGAGCACAGTTGTTACAACTTAGTAGTTAGCAATAAATTTAAACATTAAAATACACTAGATATAATACAGTAATAAATTGTCTAACAGTGATCAAGTTAACATAACTAAATAGACTAATGATAACTAAACATAGGATGGTAGATCTAGAATTATTGACATTCAGTTCACTTTTATAATAGTAGAGGATTACTATCCAGAGCAGGGATGAGTGAGAGAGAACAGAGGGGGGGGTGGATTTAGTTGGGATTTGGGCAAGGACAAAGCCAGTAAATATTTAGGTGTGATTTGAGTGCAGTCTTGAAATGACTGCAAGAAGGTAGGGTAGTTATGGTGGGGGGAAGGTTGTTTCAGAGCTTGGATATGGTGCAGGAAAATAGAGCTTCCCCTGCTGAGTTTTTAGCTTTGGTAACCTGGAGAAGATTTTTGTTGCTGGAGCGTAGGGGTCTGGAAGAGTGGTAGGGTTGGAGAAATGTTTGGAATGATGGAATTTTGAGAGGGTGGTTTATACATTTGTGAGCAAAGGAGAATTGATTGACATGTAGTAATTGTGGGAGCTTGAGCCAGTCTAGGTCTCTAAGAGAGACACAATAGTGGCTGCGGTAGGAGGCATGAGTGGCAAATCTTGCAGCTTTATTGCAGCAGGCTTCAAGTTTGTTTAGGTCTGACTGTCTAACATTTGTAAGTATGGGTGATGCATACAGTAGGGTAGAGATTAGGGGGGAATTGGCGATAGTGAATCTAGCTGTTTTGGTGAGGTATTGGCTGCTTCTATATAAAGCACCAAATTTTTTGTGAACTTTTTTATTGTTAGAGATATGTGGGTGTCGAATTTGAGATTGTTGTCACTCTCTACACCAACTAGTTTGATGTGGACTGATGGAAAGATGGAGGTATTGTCTTTGGCAAGTATATTGAAGTAGGGGGAGTTTGGGATAGATTTGGAGAGTTGAAAGATGAGGAGTTTGGTCTTGTTTGGATTGAGAAGGAGCTGAGCATTGGATAGCCAGCTTTCAATGGATGAGAATGATTATTGTGTAATCTGTTGGAGTTTTGTTAAAGCTAGTGCTGAGCAGATGAGAGTGGAGTCATCTGTGTACTGTATGGGGGAGGCTTGTTTGGCAGTGGTGTGCAGGTCATTAGTGAAAAGGGAGAAGAGTAGGGGGCCAAGGATGGAACCTTGGGGAACACCGAGGGTAACATGGAGGCAAGGGGATAGATTGTTTTCCCAGACAACTGATTGCCAGCGACCATGTAGATAGCTATGGAACCAGTTGGTGGTTGGTTTGGAGAAAGAAAGGTTGGAGACAGCAGAGAGTAGTAGCTTGTGGGATAGAATGTCAAAGGCCTTAGACAGATCCAGAAATACAGCAAAGGAGAAGAGGCCATTGTTTTTGTGATGGAGGATAGTGTTGGTGAAGGTGAGCAGAGCAGTAGTAGTGCTGTGATATGGCCTAAAGCCATGTTGGGTATTGGAGAGGAGATTATTGGTAAGGAGGTAATTAGAGACCGGTGAGCTGATACATTTTTCGAGTACCTTGGAGAGGGGGGAGAGGATGGCAATGGGGCAGTAGTTGGAGAGGTCCTTGGAGGGACCACCTTTGTGGAGGGGAATGATGTGGGATATTTTCCATAGTGAGGGTACATAAGATTCAGATATGGAGTGGTTGATTAATATGCAAATAGGATAAGCTAGGATATCAGCTGCTATTTTTAGATATTCAGAGGGCAAGTTGTCAGCTGCAAGTTTTGTGGGTTTGAGTTTTGTCAGGAATCTTTTTATGTAGGAGGTGGGTACTGTGGAGAGGAAGAAAGCAGGGAGGGGTGGAGTAGGGTTGGGTGTAGAGGGAGTTGCTGTAGGGAAGTGTTTTTTTGTTTTGGGATAGTATGGTTTCTGTGAAGTGTTTGTTGAAGGAGTCCGCTATGCTGCAGGAGGAGGGGGATGGACGGAAGGGAGGTTGACTACTTTTCCTGGGCAGAAGATGGAGTTAATTGTGGACCAGAATTGCTTATGGTTGTTGTGGGAAGAGTTTATGGAAGTTTCATAGTAAAGGGCTTTATCTATTTTTACCTGCTTTTTGACCTTGTTATGTAGTTCAAGGAAGAATTGTCTATCTGAGGGTTTTTTAATAATCGCCAGTGTTCCCATGCCTTATCCCTGGTTTTCATTAGGCCCCTGGTGGTTTGTTGTAGCCAGGGGAAGCCCTTGGTTTTGATTTTGGTATTTCTTAGGGGAGCATGAGTGTTTAGGATGTTGAGGAAGGTGCTTTTAATGAAGTGGACTGCTTCGTCTAGGTTGAGGTACTTTAGTGGTGACCAGTTAATTTTCTGGAAGGAGGACGTGAAGGAGTGGGAGTTGAAATTAGTTTTATTATGAATTAGTCTGTGGGTGATGAGCTTGATATTATTTCTGTGATGTCTTAGTAGGTAGGTTGGGGAATGGTCACTAAGGCAGTCAGATAGACAGCCTGTTAGGTAAGAGTGAGGGTCTTTGTTAACTAGGATCCAATCTAGAAGGGTGTGATTATTAGAGGTTTTTTGATCCGGGTGGGGGGTTGTATTAATTGTGAGAACCCATGGAGATTTAGGTGAAGGGCTGAGTGGTTGCTATTGCAGGAAAGCCAGTTGATGTTAAAGTCACCAAGGATGATAGTTTCTTGGGGTAGGGGAAGACTGGCCCAGCTGAGTAGGTTTTCAAGGGGAGGTATATTTTGGCCTGGAGGGAAATAACACCCTATAATGTTGATTGCTTTCTTTGGGTTTATTTTGATAGTGGTATAAAAAATTTCTTCATTGCCAAATTGGGGGAGCCGATTTGCTAAGATTTTGGATATTGAGGTGGTGTTTATACAAGAGTGCCACACCACCTCCTTTTCTGGATAGTCTGTCCTGGTGAAGGATGTTATATCTAGGTGGGAGCATTTCCTCACTTCTGATGTGAGGTTTGAGCCAGGTTTCGGTTAGGATGATAATTTTATATTGGCATGGAGATCTTGGATTTTATTACAGATGCTTCTGATATTAAGAGACATAATGAGTAGGTTAGATGGCTTTTTGTTGCTTGTGATTTGGGTGAAGGGGAGTTATTTGTGAGAGGGTTTGGGAGGAGTTAGTAATTCTGGGACCAGGGATGGGGTGTATGTCTCCCCTAAGGGCAAGTTTAGAGAGGGTGTTAAGAATATGTTTTATGTATGCAGTAAAAAACTTGTCATATTCTAGAGATATTTTGTGTTTAAATGTGGTGGGAGTTTGGTAATTGAGTAGTTGTGCTGGGAGGAGGCTATCTGTGGTAGGGGTAATGAAGTTATGCAGTGGGTGTTTGAGGGGAGTTGATGAAAGTGTGCAGTAAAAGTGGTTAGGAGTTATTCCTGTGGAGCCTTGGTAGGATGTAATATAGGCAAGAATTGTGCAGATAAGAAGTGTAGCCATGTGATATTGTAGCATGACTGTGTTAGGTTTTTAGATGTGTTAAGAAGGTAGGACAGGAAGAATGAGATGGGAAATTTCAGGGCATGGTGTGATTGGTGGAGTAATTATGGGAGTGGTTTTCAGCTACCAAACAAATGTAGATATAGTGGGGGCAGGTCGAATTTGGGGGCAGGGAGGGGAGCAAAGTGAGTGGAGTGAACAGAGCGAGGTTTAAACCCCAGGCTAGGATTGCAGGGTAAGTGTGAACTTTGTGTACCACTCGTCAGAACTAAGTTTTAAATATTGTTTACTTAGTAGCCAATTGTTAGAATTTTTTGCAGGGAATTCTGAGACTGGAACTAAGTTTTAAATATTGTTTAGTTATTCGCCAATCGTTCTGAAGTTTTGTAGGGACTTCTGAGACTGGAAGGGCAAGAAGAGTGGACGGGAGGGTTTTGCTAGAATGAGATAGAGGAGGGCTCAGCGTTGGCCAGATCGAGTGTGTTGCTACCTACAGATTCTAAGGATTATAACACATACACTTTGCTTTTTCCTTCAGGTGATTGTTTCTCTTTTGTCAGTAGAAATATCACAGTAGAGTTCCCGGGTTGGCTATCTGCAGGTCTTTGGTGAGCAGGGACCGAGTAAGCCTGGTAGATTTGAAGAAGGAGACTGTGGGGGAGAGAATGGGGAATTGCAGTTAAGCTATGTGAGTCTAGGTAGATAGAGGTTGTGACAGAGCTAATATACGGTAGCAATTAATGACACAAAATCAGTAATGAAAGCAGTACCGTTAAACCTCTAGTTACAATGGTCTAATGGCCACTTGTTTTATACTCTATGCGATCTTACCTTAGGGCAAAATTTTAGCATGAGTAATAAAGCATAAAACACTGTGACTCTGCTCTGATACTAGCTAACGTCCTAGAATATCAAAGCAACTTACATAGGCAGTTATACAGCAGTAGCAAATATTGGAACTAACAGAATGCAACATAACTCTTATAGGTAGCCAGTTACACAGCAGCAGCAGATGTAGCAACTAACATAATGCGACTTATCTCTAACGCCAGACGCTAGTGACGTTGGATGTCTGTTTAGAGTGCCTATGTATTGTTAATTAGGCAGTTCTTATAGTGTTAGCAAACAGCAGTTATAATGCAGTTAACAGGAATATCAATCATAAAAGAATATGTAATATAACAATAAACGCTTATTTGGTACAGCTACTGACCCTACATGTGTATCAAGTAATCAACTAGGTTCACATAAGTATAACTTAAGCAGCGTTAAGCAGCATTTAGTATAACAAAATAAAACAGAAATGAAGTAAGATATATTCCTGCAAAGAAACTACCCTGCTCATTTACTTGACAAGATCACAGCTGACATTTCAGCAGCCCACAGCCGTGTTTTCCCACCCATTCTGCTGCATGGATTCAAGCCCAGAGAATTCCCCTGCTCCTACTAGTGACATGACTTTATACTTTTCTCTTCCTATTAGCAGGGACATGTCAGCTATCCATGGAATTAACAATGAGAACTGGAATATAATTACTAGCGATGCTGAATTAACTTCTACACTGAACAACATCCCCTCTTTCTCCTACAAAAGAACAGGACTTTACATCACACTTTTGAAAACATAAGAATCCTTTTCTTCTTAAAAACTGCTTTACCACTGACAAACCAAAAGGGATGTTTACTTGTAAATAATGTGTGTGCTATGCATATATTCACACAGGTTTTAGTTATGTTTTTAAACATTGTAATGTTTCTGTCTTCTTTCCAGGATATTTTGACTGTCATAGTGAAAATGTGGTTTACGCAGCTATTTGCAGAACCTGTGAAAATTTCTGTGTTGGCAAGACATTCCGTAAACTGTCTAACAGGATCAAAGAACATAATGCCACCATACACTCACATGACTGTAGCAATGCCTTAGGAAAACACAGCTTAACCTGTTCGCATTTCATGTTTTGATTTTATTATAATAGAACAGGATAATTTCTTTTATGGTGACTCCAATTGTTTACCTGAACTGAAAGAACTTAAGTGGCAGCTATTACTTAATGCTGAAGTACCACCTGGTATTAACGAAAATCTTAATTTGAAATGTGCTTTACGGTGGATGTCCTGAACTGGGGTAACCACTCCCACAGCTCTCTTGATTTGTTTCTATTGGCTGAATTTATTGTACTATAGTTGGCTAACTTACCTGTTTCCATGCCTATCATTAGTTTATTTTCTACCATTCAATAGCATTGCCTTTTGCTGATAGGCTGTCTGCATTTGTACTGTATAAACAAATTATGTGTATATATTTCTTGTACGTATTGATATTCTCTTATTATGATGAAGTTCTGTACATAATAAAGGAACAAAAGCACTTAATGCACAACGGATCTGCTATTAGTCGTTTTTTTTCTTTGTTCAGAAGTGTTATATTATGTAAGTATTTTTTCTTTGTAGTCCTTCTTTTTTTATATGCGTGCACGTGCACACACACACACACACACACACACACACACACACACACACAGTTCCCCTTTATAATCTCGAAATACTGAAATCTCGAATTCAGTATCCTGAGACCATAAAGGCGCAACTTCAAAATAGTGAAAGTGCATAAGCACAAATCTGAATTTCTTGAATCCGCACTTATGCATTTACGCTACATTACATGAAGTGTTTGGCTGGGATGATGTCCGGAATTTAAGGTGAGTGAGTGTATGTGAGTGTTTTTGTAAGTTGTATGTGTGGGTTAGGTTAGGGAGGTGGAAGTATGAATGTTGGATGTGTTGCTGTTTGTGTGATGTGTGTGTGTGTGTGTGTGTGTGTGTGTGCATGTGTGCGTGTGTGTGTGTGTGTGTGTGTGTGTGTGTGTGTGTGTGTGTGTGTGTGTGTGTGTGTGTGTGTGTGTGTGTGCGAGTGATTGTAGAATGTCTGGGTGTGAGTTTGTTTTTTTTTTCTGTTTGTGCCATCTTGGAGTTGGTATATATAAGTAGGGGGGTGTGTTACATGTAGTGTAGGGTTGTATAGTTTGTGTGGTGTGGGTAGAATGGTGTGTGTGTGTGTGTTGTGTGGTGTATGGGTTATGTATGTTCATGATTGTGTGTTTCGTGTTTTTGGGTTTCGGGATTGTGAGTCATTCGCCTTTATAGTTTCGAGATACTGAAATTCGAGATTTCAGTATTTCGAGATTATAAAGGGGAACTCTCTCTCTCTCTCTCTATATATATATATATATATATATATATATATATATATATATATATATATATATATATCATGCATACATATATACAGATATTTCAGGCATGGGCAATAATGACCTCCTAGACTGCTAATATACAGAAACAGTTATTCACATAATAAGCATCCAGGTTGCCCTTAAAATATCTAAAATAGATACTGTTTTAATGTAATTTGGTAGTCTATTCCATGCATCAGCTACTGTCTCAGAGAACCAATTAGTACACTTCTCATTCCTACAGAAACTTCTGTATAGATTGTCTGATGATTCTCTACTTTTTGATAACCCTCAAACATCCCAAGAGGTAGTTGTCTTTAAATGCCCCATATATATGTGTGGGTGTGGGTGTGTGTGTGTGTGTATAGATATATATATATATATATATATATATATATATATATATATGAATAAAGTATCTTCTTAAATATCTGTATGAAACACTGCACAAGTTCAGATATTTTAGTCTTTCATAATAACTTAAATTTTCATATCTATGGATGTACTTGGGATATTTTCTCTATACTCTTTCCAATATACTCATACTTATTTTCTGATAAGGTTTCTATATTGTTATTCCATACTCAAGTTTGGGTGTAATGTAACTAACTTCATCATTTCTGATTTCCTACACTTTATAAATCTTTTTATACAACCGATAGTTCTGCAACTATATAACCAATTGGTTGATTTGATTCGAAAAAAATCAAAGCTGAATGTACCCATATACCCAGGTTCTTAAATAAATCTGCAGTTGTAATCACTGTGTGATGTATTAAATATTCACCTTTTAATCTACATCTCCCAAATTGCAAATACTTAGTTTTTGATGTGTTTGTCAGCATATTATTATCCTATGCCTATATGGTCAATTTAGTCAAGTTCTTTTGAAGATATGCCCTATCTACAACACAAAATCAGTTTACCAATTTTCAAGTCATCTGCATATAGATTGTAGAACACCTCAGATGAAAAAGATAGATCTGAAAGATTCAATCTAAACAAGTATGGGCCTAGGACAGATTCCTGTGGGTCACCCTGACTGTAACTTAAAATGCAACCTGTCCAATTGCTGCATGATACTTGCTACCCCCTCTTTGTAAGCCACGCAGCTATCCATTTTATCAGAGTATATCAATACCTAGCTGTTCTAATTTATTGATCTGTGCTTTTTGGATTACCCTATCAAATGCTAAAGTTAAATCTATATAAATTATTTCACAGAACAATTTTTTATTTATAGCTGTTATTATATTATTATAGAACAATCTGCGGTGGTACAGCGGTAGCATTGTTACCTCACAGCAAGAGGTTCTCCTGTTCAATTCTTGGCTGGAGTGCCTTCTGTGTTGAGTCTGCATGTCCTCCCTGCGGTTGATTGACCTCCGAAAGACATGCGTGAATGGGCGTGCCTTCGCTGAAGGTTGGGCATTGGGCTGGCAACTAGGCACCATAAAAAATCGACTGCCAATCATTAGTGGACCGGACTTCCACTGTGGCGACCCCTAACCAGGAAAAGCCGAAAAGACAAACAAACATTATATTATTATAGAACATCATATTATAGGTGGTTATGGATCTAGTTTCAACATATGTATGCTGATATATGGTTTCAAGTCCCAACCTTTTAAATTCTTACAATAATTTATCCAATATAACCTTCTCCATTAATTTTCCACAGTGTGAAAGTAAACGTATGGGTCTGTCTGATTCTGGATTTGTCCTAATCCCCTTTCCCTTAAAGATAAGTTTAACAAGTGTATGTCTCCAGTCTTGAGGAATCTCACCATATTTAAATGACTAAGTGAATAACAGATATAATGGTACTGCAAGTTCATGCCAAAGTGTTCTCAGGTCATTATTAATTCTCTCTCCTACCTGTGCTTTGTTTGGGTCCAGTTTGCTTAGTTCTTTTTCAATATAATCTAATTTTATTTCAGTATCTGAGGTTCCATGGATATTACTAGGACAATTTATCAGTCCCTTATGCAGCCAAACTGCTTTGCATAAGAGTTTGTAAATACATGTATAATTTGTTGTGTCTGAGGATAAATTTTAGAATCTGCACACAGTTTATCATTTTGTGTGTCTTTACACCTACCACATCGTATGTATCTATAAAATGTTTTCCTATTATGCTCAATATCTTTATATAATTTTTATTCAAACTTTACTTCATCTTTTCTCACACTATGTTTAATCTGCCTCTCCAGCCTGTTTATTTCAGTTTTCAAAATCATACTACAACCTCTTTTCCATTTTTTATATTTTTGCCTCACTTTAATCATGTATCTTAATCTTATCTTATTATATCCTCCTGACATTGTCCACTTAAATCCTGATGTTATACTTTTTTTTTCATTCAAACAATTTCTGCTTCAAAACTTACTGCATTTATTCAGCATTGTTTCCACTGAACACATCACTTCAATTAGTTTTGTTTTACTTCCTTATAATCTGTTATTAATCTTCTGTGCATTGGTTTAGATTTCAGTTTAGTAGAATTATCTAGCAACAATTTAACTTTTAACCTTCATAACCCAATGATCACTACATATTAATGGCAGTAAAGCTTGACATAAAGTAACAGTAATTTCTTTGGGAACACAAACAATGTCTATTATATTCTGTTCCCTGGTAGGCAGTTTACAGTTTGAAGCAATTGTTGTTTCTGAGCGTAAATTGTCAATGATTTCCTTACTAATGTTTTTGGATCAATATTATTCCAGTCCTTTTCTGGTAAATTTATGTTTTTCCTGTAAGAAATATATGAATTCCTTTAGGTCAACAGCACTCAAAGTTGGCGGTCTATACAATCCAACAGTTGTTATATGCCCCAGGGTTGTCTTTATTGTCACAGTTACACAATCTACATTAGTGTTATTACTGAACATGTAAAAATCACACCTCATAACAATCCTGAATCCCTATCATTACACCTTCACCTGACTTTTGTTAGAATATCTGTTACATGATTAAAGCTAGATCTATACCTCCTTACATAAAGGCATTCTAAGGCATTTCTCACATCCTGCATTTTTGATCCAGACATGCATAACACTATTGAATATTCGCTCATTATCTTCTCTGTAAATGTTAAGCATCAGTTCCCCTAATAGTTGAATCTCTCCTGACCAGAACTGAAGAATCTTCATCCTCTAATTCAGTAGTATCTGCTCTATCAATTGTTATAAAAAAATTACATTCATCACCATTAGTCTTATTAATCACACTGTTTTCATTGCATATTACATTTGAAAGCATACAATTCTTATCCAGCTGGCTTTGTACATCTACAGTTTGAGCCATGTTGTCAGCTTCAGTTTTTTCTCCCCTCCTTTCTCCTCTTTTTTCTTACAGTAATGTTTTTAATTCTTCCAAGTTCAGTTTTGATTTCTTCATTTTCACCAGCCCTTTGCTTATTTTTTCTACTTAGTTTTTCTTTGAAAAAATGATGCCTTTTTCTGTAGATTGAAGGTTTTCCGACTGAACAATGTTATCATTCCCTGTAATGTGTGTGTTATGTAACAACCGTGTCCTTTTCATCATGTATTCACTTTGCTTTATACACATTATGTCTTTTTTTCTTCCTTATTATTCATTGCGAACTTATTCCTATCTTTATTATTTACTTCTACATGCTCTGAATCATCAGACTGCTGAATACTTGTATCCTAAATTCCAAAGTTGTCATTTGCAGTATCATGCTTAATAAGAGTTTAGTGAGCTTTATTTACAATAGACACCTCCTATCCTAAATGCATTCTATTTGTACTTATTATTTATCTCATCAATCCCGTCATTAATATATGTCACAACAGTTCTCCAAGTGCAATCGTCATCAGTAAGTCTGTATTTACTGCTAATAATGGTAAGCAAATCATGCAGTTATTGACATGAGGAATACAGGTCACCAATGTTATCAGGTATTATCTTTAAATATATATACCATTTAGTACACTTTTAGTACACTGTACAAGATACTTATAATTGAGCAAATCGTTAATGGCATACTAATTTAAGGAGTCCATATTTCAGCTGCAAATTAATATAGAATTTGAAAGGAAAAGGATAATCAAAACGAGTTACTGCAGAAATTAAAGAGATTTTGAATCAATTTCTATGAGAAAAATCACACAAAAAATATGCAACTGAAAATTAAATTACATACAATAAAGTCATTACTTTGCTCTACCGTACCAGTTGTGACAGACACACAAAAGCTGGATTTCTTTTATATTGCACTCAGTAGCTTCTGCTCACTATAATACTATTACTAGTAGCTTCTGCTTGCAGTCACAGCTTGTTATATCAGTAAAGATCTCTCCCTGCAGTCTGTGTGAATTTATAGCTGACCAGGCCCCTTGGGATGGCAAAGGTTTGCCTGTCTGTAACCTATCCCTTTCTAAAACAAACAGTGATAATTAGAGATAAAACGACAAAATTTCCATCAAAGTAAATCTTCCTGTCTACAAGCTATCCCTTTCTTCCTACACACACTGAAAAACAGAGGTAAAAAGTAAAATATAAATCAAAATAAAGCATATCTTACCAGACAACTGTACAGCCAATCACAAACCAACACAGGACTGTTTTAGATAAGCATGTTCTTGTAACCATCTCTGAGACAAGTTAGCATTTACTATCCTATGTGCTGCAAGCTGCATCAAAGAATCATTGCCTGGTGTGTGCCACCACAAAGGGCTAAGGTTAAAACATTTGAAATGGCATTTACACTGACAGCTGTAATGTTGTAGAGAAACTGCCATAACAGTCAAAACTGACTAGCTAGGTGTGAATGTAACAAACAACAGCATGCTGTGAGAATGTTAGTAATATGTCTCATTGCTTGGTATGGGTATTGTCTCAAGGTTTGCAACTCTCCCTAAGAGTCCATGGAATGCCACTACAGTATGTGCAAAGGCCATCTTATATCCTAAATAAGCTGTGTAGTGCACTAAGGCTATGGACTGTTAACAAGCTGCTTCTTGTATAAATTTAACAGCCATTAACAGGTTATTTGGAGCTCTTGCTTGTAAACTGCTGAATATCAGTTTGCCAGACGTCTTCAACAAAGTCCCAATAATGCTCACAGATACCATAAAGATGGCATGTTGTCAGCATCATTCCAGTTGAGAAATTTACTCCCATCTATTTGACCACTGTATCGTTATTTTATCTCACTTATATTTCATGCAGTCTGATGTGCAGTTGTTACCATCCTCTTTATTTTTCACATGAAAGCCTTTGCGACAAAGGCTTCTTGGTATGTTTCTTTTATAACAATTTTAAGTGAGGTTCTAACTGGAGTTTCTTTCTCTGTTTTCAGTTGTGGTGATATCAGAGGAGTCAGATGAGATTGACACATTTTTATTTGTTATATCATTCCCATATCGATGAGGAACAGTAAATCGCCTAGATAAAACTAAATATGACAGATATGTATTTATAGTTGATCTGCTAAACTGGAGATTGCAAATACTCATAAGCAAGTTGTATAATCCATCCCTACTCATATCTTTACTATTTCCTTTTAGGTTTGGCAAAGAGTTTTAGCTATTGTAAGTCTATCATATTAGTAATCTGCAAATAGATAAATAAAGGTAAGCAGATCTGATGGTAATGATGTAGGACATTAGACAGCGATGTCCATGACTGACAGAAAGGTAAAGACAGTAAGATAGAAACCTTTAATAAGGGATGCCAGCAACAGCCTGCTAATCAGTTCACATGACATGTTACGCAGATGGAAGGAGCACTTCCAGCAGCTTCAAAATGAAGAATAGCCCACTGGAAGCTATATTACTCCAGACACAGCCCACAATACAAGATAAATAAATGCCCAGCTCAAAGTAAGAAAAGCAGTAATGAAAATGAAGTCAAGGAAAGCAGCAGGCTCAGACGAAGTCATGGTAGATATTATAAAGATGTTGGGAGAGTTAAGGAGAAACGGCACCAGAGGGTAATCTTAGCAGTATGGAGAGAAAGGCATATCCCAGATGACTGCAGATTAAGCATTCTAGTATCAGTGCAGAAAAACAAATGGAACATTTACAGCTGTGGGCAGCGTAGAAGTATGAAACTCCAGTCACACTACATGAAAGTGCTGGGAAGGGTGACTGATAAATGAATATGCACAGTAGTAGAAAGAAAGATAGGAGATGAGTGGTTTGAATTCAGATCAGGATGCTGTACAACTGACCTGATGCTTACAGTGAGACAGATAGCTGAGAAGAAGGTAGAGATGAAGAAAGATTTCAACTGGGCATTCCTAGAGTTGGAAAACGTATACGACAAGGTCCTAAGACAGCTGATTTGGGCAGTTCTGTGATGGTTTGAAGTCCAATAAACATTAGTGGAATTAGTGTTGGCTATGTATAAGGACCCAATGACACAGGTAGAAACAGTGTTTGGACCATAGAGGAGTTTCCAGTGGGGATTGGTGTGCATCAACGTTCAGCTGTGCACTCACTGCTGTTCATATTGGTGAGGGACTAAATTAGCAATGTATGCAGATAATGTAGCATTACAAGCAGACTGTCAGCAGGAACTTCAGCAAATCATAGGGAAATGGAATGTGAAATTGCAAGTACATGGGATGAAACTGAATACAAACAAGACTGTTGTCATGGCAGCAAACAGGGGAAATCAGAAGAAGTAGAAAATTGAGATAGACGAGAAATAGTGGAACTGGTTAACAGCTTCAAGTATCTAGGAGTGGTGGTTAAGCAGAATTGAAGTCTGAATAAGGTCAAAGCTAGAATCTGAAGGGCTGCAGCCAAATGACACAGGGTCAGGGGTAGCATGTGACAGAAGAATGTCAAAGAAGCTGAAAAGTAAAGTGTACAAAACAGTGGTATATCCAGTACTGCTATATGGTTCAGAAACCTGGGCAATAGTGAAGAAGGGCAATTGAGGAAGCTAGAGGTAATGGAGATGAAGTACCTGAGATGGGTGCTAGGATGCACACTGTACGACAGACAAAGAAATGAGAACATCAGAGCAGAAGCCAAAGTAATACCATCTGCAGAGATGTTCAAGGAGAATAGATTAAGGTTGCTGAGGCAAATGTGCAGAAAGGCAGAAAATGATCTGTTGAATAAGATTTGGGAGAGACAGAAATAAGGTAAGAGGAAACAAGGGTATCCAGCAAAGAGATGTATGGACTGTATAAGATAAGACCTGTAACAGTCAGGCATAACTGTTGAAGAAGGTATGAGAGTGGAAATGAATTGAGAGAGCTAACTACAGTAGATAGGATACACCAACCCTATGTAGGAAATGGGAAAAAAGGCGTTGATGATGATGATGTTCATGACTGAAGTTCAGAAAGCGATGAATACCTGGCTGAATAGAGGAGGATTCAGGATTTCAGCAGCACAACTTCTCTGAAGGAAGTAAAGGCTCAAATCAGTATTACTCTGGCCCACATGGACATTATGTTCTCAGCATGCTACGAGTCATCTTGGAGAATGAATGCATAGTTGAGTGCATGCATGCACTGAAGTAACATCACTGCATCCTTGTACCTTAATAAAAACAGGAAAAATGGAGAACCAGACACCTGAAACAAATCACGTGTTGTAGAATTCCTTCCAGTACTTGCAATACCAGTTAACAATACAAATTGCTGCAGAATACAAGCCCTGTTTTGTTTTCATTTCATGGCAAAGAAAGACAACCTGGAATGCAGAGATGGTTCTGGCATGAAACTGTCAGGACCTGGCAGTTGAAATGGCAATAGTTTTAAAAGCAAAGAAATAAAGAAAATAAATTGTGGCAGATATATCAGCACAATTTGATTTTCTTCTACAGAATAATGTCATAAATGTGTGCTATGATCATGGACAGCCCACTTCTGACAGACATTATTGTCATCATTGCATTTTGTATATTTTTGTAAAGCATTATTCTGCTATTACACAGTTCTGTCCAGTGTCACTTAAAAGTGTTTTAAAGAATGTGAAAGAAATCGCTTGTACACATGAAAACATTCTCTTTTTCTTTACAGATGAATTAAGGATGTACATTTTTAGGTATCCCAACACCAACCATAAAGTTCTCCTTCACTGATGAACCATGAAAAGGCCATAAACAGTCTCTCTCTGTGGAGGAATGGATAGATCCTAAAGATTCTGAATATTGTACAGAAATAATTTTAAATGTTTTCTTTCTATTTTTTTTTACATTCAGAGCAATCTTTGTTATTTACTTTATTTGTTTGATGAAAGGATAAGTGGAGTAATCCTTTGCAGACCAGTTTCAGCCATGCTCTGACACACAAGGGCAAGGATTAATGCAATTTATGATGGATACTATAGATGACAGCTTGGATGCTTTAAACAACTCTGAACTACAAATACCAGTTCATAATCTAATATATATATATATATATATATATATATATATATATATATATATATATATATATATATATATGCAACAAACAGAACCCAGCACTAGATTACCGTGTTGTAAACAATAGTTGTGTTGAGCAAAATAAGGTTCGACCCATATTTCTTTATCTGGTTTATTAATCCTCCATTATAATGGCTTCGGACAGCCACGACTCCACAACAAGCAAACCGGTTTCACCCAATAGGCATCCTCAGTGCTCAAATGCCCGGATTCACTTGCAACACATTTACATACGTTTTATCAAAACTTTTTTAAAGTATCAGATTCTTTTACAACAAAATACATCTAAACATGCACCTCTGTTTTTAGAGGCTGACTGAACTAATAACCTAGCACATTATTGAAAAATAAAATAAAAATAAAAATAAAATTCATCCTATTCTACTTGACAATATTTGCCTACTAGGCATATTTAAAAACATAAGACACAAATAACTTATTGGAAATACTGTATATTAAAGATTCTCATTTAATCCTGGTTTATAAATTGCTCCCAATTTTAGTATCCACATCTTCTCTTTTGAATCTAACATTTTATGTTTCTTTATTGCAGTAATGTTATCACCCAACACCTTATCTATAACCACAAAAATGAAATGTGCACCTCTATGATCTACCTGGTGCTTATACAAAGCACTACGAGTTCTTTTGCAGTTTATATCACTAACATGAAGGGCAATCCTATGTTTAAAATGTCTGGAAGTCTGCCCAATATAGAAAGCACCACACTTACATACTACCATATAGATGATCCAATCAGTATTACATGTTATTGAGACCCTAATATCATAGACTCTAGTGGTGTTAACAGATGTGAAGGACTTGGTTTTAGATACTACCTTGCACTATACACAATTCCCACAGAATTCCTCTCATACATTCTCTTTGTGTTGTTTTATTCATAAAGGAAGTTTTTTATGTTTATTAATATATTCTCCTAAATTCTTCCCCCTACTGTAACCAACATTACAATGGTCATCCACCATCTGTTTAAAAAAGGGATAATTTTTTTAAAATCGACCAATGTTTCTCTACAATCTGTTTTATTTTGAATGTATTAATACCATAGGTAGTGATGAATCTCAATTTATCCACTGTCTTAATGTTCTTCCCATTATCTGTGCTTAACAACTTACTTCTATCCTGTATTCTACCCTGTGCAAGGGCACTGGAGATCAGCCTACTATCATATCTCCTATGTATAAATCTATCATGCATATCTGCTGCCTCTTTTTCAAAATCTTGCTGTCTACTACAAAGGCGCTTTAATCTAAAAAATTGTGCTTTTGGTATATTTTTGGCTATGTGTCTAGGGTGGCAACTACTGGCTTCTTATATTGAATTATTTGTAAAAGGTTTCCTAAACATACTAGTTACAACTGTTCCATCAATCAATTTAGTAACATTAACATCTAAGAAATCAATATTGAATTGTTCTGTTTTGCTAGTAAATTGTATCCCTAAAGTATTATTATTCAAATAATTAATAAATTCATACCATTTTTCAATGGTCCCCACCCAGACACACCAACAATCGTCTAGATATCTTCGCCACATGTCCATATATTGTTTAAATTCATATGTGTCATTGTATATCATTCTAGCTTCTAAATAGCCCATAAAGAGGTCTGCATAAATGGGTGCAAAAATTTGTACCCATAGCAGTACCTCTCATACATAAAAAACAATCAGTTTTATACATAAATGCATTATGTTCTAAGACTATGCTTAACATTTTAAGCACAAAGTCAATCTGGGGTCTACTATACAACCCAGAATATTCAGCCCAATAGTTGACTGCAGCCAGGCCCATTTTATGAGGAATACTGGTATACAATGACTGGACATCTAAAGTACACAGATATGCATGTATAGGCATTTCAATATCACTCATGAGTCTCAAAAATTCAGTACTGTATTTAATCCTAGCTCTAATCAATGGCAATAAAATTTTTAATTTGCCTTCCAGAAAAATAGACAGTGGTTCAATTAATGACCCCCGACTTGACACTATTGGTCTCCCTGGAGGATTTAAAATTGTCTTATGTATTTTAGGTAGTATGTAGGAAGTGGAAGGTTTCATTTCAGCAACCCTCAGCTGTTCACAAATTTCATTTGTTAGCATCTCCTTAATGACAGCATCCTCTAGAAATGCATCAATAATAACTTTAAATCCACTATATGGATCAAAAGGTAGTCTCAGATATGAAATAGGGTCAGTAAGCTGTCTCATTACTTCTTTATAATATTCATTAGACTCCCATAACACTATTGCCTCACCTTTATCTGTTTTTCCAACGACCACCTTGTCATCATTTCGTAGATTTTGCAAAGCTTCTCTCTGCTTTTTATTTAAATTACTACTTTAATTTTTTAAAATGATATCCTGATTATTATGAAGTTCATGTAATACACGTTCTTCAAACATCCTAACAGTAGGGTGGTAAGGGGGATGAAAAGTTGACTTTTTAACCTTAAAATCACATGTTGATGCATTTTCATTCTTGTCGTTAAAGAAAAACTTTAAATTTAATAAACGACAAAAGTTTTTACCATCTGTAACAGTAGACACATGAGATACATAAAATGCAGGCACATAATTCAGACCTTTATTGAGTGTATCATTTTCATCCTTTGTTAAAGTATAAGGTGTCAAATTCACTACCAATTCATTCTCATTATGTGCACCAACTAATGATGGAATTATGTCTCTAACATCATTCTGTAGTTCTGTTCCACATTTTGAATATCTATGCTTCTTTCCCCCTCATCTAAAGGGCCCTTGATACGCTTTGTTATAGGTGATAGAATGACCCCTTGTTCTAGTATTTCTACATCAGTATCAGTCAAATTTGAAGAGAATTCAGAAGTGCTAGAGTCACCTTTCTTAGTGTTAACACTAGTTTTTTCTCAATATTGAATGAGCCCTTTTTCTCGTTATAACACCTTTCTTTTCTTTATCAGTGTTAAAACGCACCATCTGTTTTTTCTGTTTCCAAGTGTACATTGCTCCATCTTTGAAGTCATTCATGTCTCTAGTGTATTTTTTCATTTTACGTGCTTGTAACTCTTTTTCATAACTTTCCATCTCCTGCTTATATTTATTTCTCATTACAAAACTACTGTCATTAATGAACATTTGTAAATGTTCATAACTCTCATTGACATCTGTTGTAAGTTGCACCAAATGTCTATCATTGTATTCAACTAAAAGTTCCAAAAACATTTTCGATGTTACCTTCTGTATGTCTTGCCATTTATTAGTGAAAGACTCATCATCTTGGCCCACACCCGGCTCTACATAAACATGTAGACCTCTCAGCGCTATACCCACAGCCAAATATGCCTTCAGTAGTTTAATGTGCCATACATTGCTTCTAAACTTCTTTGATCGCTTAGTCAAGCATCTAAAACATGTCTCCATGTCTACATCCATCCCTTTCTTATTTGAATTATGTATCTGCAAAAACGTTTTTTCACCTCCGGAAAACATCGTGACGTCATCCTTGTCCAAACCATCCAAGTATCCTCGCAAGTCAAACCCTGCAGCCATATCCAGTATATGCTCAAACAGGTAATGCAACAGTAGCTATGACTATATCATAGAAGTCTGATTCTGTACATGTTCCTAACATTATACACATAAAATCACATTTAAAAGTATGTTTATGATTTCAAGAATACCTGTATATGAAAACAATAATCCCAATTTGAAATGTATACAACTTCAAAATGATGTGACCTTTCTGGAGTCCTCAGCTGTCAATATCAATCTATTTTTAAAGTAAGGATAATTTTTTCAACCTTAACAAGTCTGAAAAAATATATGCAGAAAAAGGATAGGAAACACCAGACCACGGCAGATGAAAATCAGATAAAACTCCAAATTTAATCCACAAATGCAGTACAAACAATGGTGAGTGCTTTCGTAGCCAAAGCTACTTCATCAGACAACTCAATACATTACTCAGTGATTTTTTTAAATAGCATCAGCCAATCAAGGCCAATTTCCAATAAAAACAATTATGTGTTTTTGTTTTTGTTGTTTTTATTGGAACTTGGTCTTGATTGGCTGATGCTATTTTCCTATCCTTTTTCTGCGTTTACTGTTTGTTTGGGAAATCAGTTTGCCCACACTGCATTATATTTTATTTGCTGAAAAAATATATATTTTCACTCTTGCAGAAAAGGAAACTATCCAGGAACTCAGCTGAGTATCTCTATGGTTCTGTTGAGCTAGGAATAGTGACCTAGCTAGAACCTCTGGTGATATCTTCAGTTTGGAATATCATAGCATCATCACTGTGGTAAGCAATTTTGAATGGATTCATCCATCCATCATTCCACTCTAAGTTTGCATTTCATTGACTGTGTTAACCCTACTGGGTAAAGCACATTTTCTGAGGGGAGATAAATGGATCTATTGAGTCATTACTCTTACAGAACCTATACATGGAATCAATTGGGATGCATGGACTGGCTGCCCCAGTGGACACAAACATCTGTACACATTAACCATCCTTGTTATGTGAAGCTTTCAGCATCCACAAAGGGGACATGTGAGGAATTCTTAGGCATCATCTTAAAGAATGCTACACCAATTCCATGACATGATGCTACAACTTGTGGAAGAAAATATTTAGTTTATGCAAACAACAGAGGAGAAAACTAGCACTTTGTGGGTATTTTATGACATGTCATATTTTTCTGAGATCCTGGGGCCACTGACTGCACCCATATTGCCATCCACACAGTGTCCCGTACATCAACCTTCAAACACTGGACCCCACCCAGTTTGGGTTCGTGAAGGGCCGATCTTGTCTCCTGAACCTGATTGACTTCTTTGAATCAGTCTCTAGAGCTGTAGACGAGGGTAAGGAGGTCCACACAGCTTATCTGGACCTCGCCAAGGCCTTTGACACCATCCCCCACTCTGGAATCATAGATAAACTTACTAAGCTGGGCATAAATCCCTATGTCACTCAATGGGTTGCCAACTGGCTTACTGACAGAACCCACATTGTAAAAGGAGCTGACTCCAAATCCAGTTCCATACAAGTGACAAGTGTAGCACCTCAGGGTTCAGTCCTGGGACCGCTCTTGTTTAGCATCTACTTCTCTGAAGTACAGGCCAACACTGAGGGTCTCTGACTAACAAAGTTCACAGATGACTGCAAACTGGGAGCCATTATTGAATCCCCAAATGATGTGGATATTCTACAAAAGGGCCTTACAGAAACAGATGCTTGGTGCCAGAGCCATGGGCTCAAGCTTAATGCCAAAAAATGTATAGTTATCCCCTTTGGGAAAACCCATGTACCCATGAATTACCACATAGGTGGCAGTACACTAAACACCGAAAGTGTGATGAGCGACTTAGGGACACAGGTGGACAGTGGTCTCATCTTCAATAACCACATCACCACAACAGTCAGAAAATCCTTCTATGTGGCACACCTCATCACTAAGGGCTTTTCATCCAGAAAAAGGGAGGTCATTGTCCCACTGTACTAATCCCTCATTAGACCCATTATAGAGTACAACTCCCCGTTTGGTATGTACCTCACAAGACATCTGCAACAACTGGAAAGACCACAGAAATACCTCACTAAAAGAATCACTGGCCTAAAACCTCACTAAAAGAATCACAGGCCTAAAGCAGATGCCCTATGCTGACCATCTAAAAAAACTCCAGCTATACTCTGTGGCATATCGTCTACTCAGTGGTGATCTCTGCTTAACATACAAGGCCATGTCAAACCCTGAGCTGTTGGACATGCTCCACTTAAAGAAATCCCAATCCCTCAGAGCCACACGCTCCAGGGATCTAAACCTTGTCATCATAATGAACAAAATATGCTGGAGGGACAGGTTCCTGACCCAGTGACTCCCCATACTCTGGAATAGTCTGCCCATACATGTCAAGCAGAGCACCTCCTTGGCCCACTTAAAAAGGAACCTTGACAATTGGATGGGAGATAGGAAATTCACCTCGGGGATCACGTCAGTTGCCCTGCTAGACAGGGGCCCAGGGAAGTAAATATTGTGGAAGAAATATCCAGGGAATTATTATGGCTAGGCTTGTATAGGCCCTAGGGCTGATAGCCTAGTACCAACCTAAGAACCTATGAACTTATCTAAAAAGACTTCAGCTCCATCAACTACCACGTGATGTGCAGGACACAGGGTATTATATACACTGTGTCTCTGTGTAATATAGACAGTTCCCATGATTCCTCCATCTAGTAAAAGTGCAACATCTACCAGAAATTTGTGAAGGGTGACTTTCCATAGCTCCATCTAGTAGGCCTTGCTGACCCACACATAAGTATTCCTCATAGCATGGTAGAAATGTGACAGTTACAGGACATTATCAAATGTACAGTAAGACTTGTGATGGCTCACTTCTGTGATTTGGATACACCTAACAGTGCAATGCAGAATGCATCAAAAACATGCATCAGAAACCTGTAGCAAGATAGCTGTTGGCATCATGCTCTACAATATGGTGCCACAAAATTAGTTAAAATGCAGAAATAGTACAGTTGTGTAAGTTAACATACCATAACAGTAGCTGTTTGAATGATCACTGCTGCAGTAGTCTTTGCTTTAAAGGTTATATCCAGCCAAGGATATAACAGCTGAACACTTCCAAGCTTCAGGGCACCTTCCATTTACCAAACTGTCTGGCAGGTTGAGCTGAGCTGACTAAAAGACAAATTTGGGCACAAAGCTCTTTAGAGGTTTCTTACCAACAGAAAAAGAGAGGATGAGCCCTGAAAGGACAATGCTAGGAAGAACAAAAATAAATAACCACACCCTGGCATAGACAACACACCAAAAACAAGGATGGAGGGAGAGAGGGAGAGCTTCTACAACAGTGATCATTCAAACATCTACTATTATGGTAAGTTTACTTATACAACTCTACTACGTTCTTTATATTGATCACTGCTGCAGTAGCCTTAGCTTTATGGATAGATTATCTTGGCTAAGTACATTTGGAGGAGAAGAGTCCAGAAGCCCAGGAGAAAGGTCCTCGATCTAAAATATTTCTAGAAATCAACCCTTTGCCAAAAGCCATAGATGAAGCCACGTCCCTGCTAGAGTTGGCCATGACCCTGCCTGCAATAGTTTTGTTATGGTGAGTATAATAAAAGGTAATTGCCTTAGGCAAACATTTAGAAATAGTTTGCTTTGATACAGGTTATCCCTACTTCTTAAATTCACAAGAAATGAACAATTGATGTGAAAATCTGAAAGATTTAGTTCTCTCAAGACAGTACCTGCATTGTCTGTGACTATCCAAGGTATGGAGTATCCTTTTTACTTCATTTTTAGGTTCAGGATAGAAAAAGGGGAGATTGATAGTTTGACTTAAAGAAAACTCTAATACCACTTTAGGCATAAAAGGATTATTTCTAAAAAAAATCCTTGTCTCTGTGGAAAATGAGATTGGGTTGACTCACTATAAGAGCTTGTAACTCAGATACCCTACTTGCAGGGGTCAGCGCAATCATTAAAACTGTTTTCCATGTTAAGAACCTCGTCAGCCAGGTTAGCTGATTCAAATAGAGCAAGTGTTAGCTTTTCTAACAGGAATTGAGATCCCAATAAGAGGTCACTGGTTTACTTGGAGGCCTCTTATGTAAAACCCCTTTCAAAAACATTTTGACATGAGAAAGAATTAAAAAAGGAGGACCCATGCCCAGACATGCTGAACTGGCCAATAAATGAACCTTGCTGGAGGAATAAGAAAGGTCATACAATAGTAACTCACATAAATATTGTAAAACCAGAGAAAACTTAGTCCTGAATCTGTGCTGGTTATTTTGTTGGCACTACCTAGTAAACCTTTTCAGTTTGCTAATATATGATTTTCTATTAGCAGGCTTTCTTGCCTCCATTAGTACCTAAGTAAACAGGTGCCTAAAGGGAATTAAAACCCTATCATCCAGGCAGTTAATTAAAGTTGATTGGTATCGGGGTATATCAAACACCCTTGTTCTTGTATGAGCAAATCAAGTCTATGAGGAAGCTTGTGGTAATTGTCCCTGGCCATTTCAAAAAGAAGACAAAACCATGGTTGCCTGGGCCAAAAGGGAGTCACTACAATGATCCAGGGGGATTCCTTCTATGTCTTCAGAAATACTATGGATATTAGTGGAAAGGGTAGGAGAGCATACAGGAACATCCTGTCCAAAGAAAAGAAAAGAAAAGGCACATGTCTTCCAGGCATTCTTGCATGGAGTCCTGGAATGGTCTCTTGTCAGTTGATTGGTCAGAGAGGAGGTAAAGAGGCCTACTTGAGGAACTCCTCACAGATGGATCAAATCTTAGAAACCCTCCTGATCTAGTTTCCATTTGTGAGAGTCTGCCCTTGTTCTGCTCAGCTTGTCTGGCACACAGTTTTGCTCTGATGGAATCTAGGTTGCCTGTAGAGTGACATTTTGCTATATCCCTAACTAACATGGCTAGTCTGCAGAGGAGGTACTACCTGGTTCCTTCTTGCTTGTTGATGTACCACAAGACTGTGGTATTGTTTCGAACAACTTGAAGAGATCTTGGGGACCAATGATGATAAAGAGAGTTGAGTGCCTTGATCAAGGCAAGCATCTCTCTTATATTTATGTGCTTGCATCTGTCTTTGGTGTCTCACACACCTTGCACTTTTATCCTTCATGAAACTGATCCCTAAACAAAGTCCAAGGCATCTGTGGTGACTGGCAGATTTGGAACAGGGCGGGAGAAGGGGGAAACCTGCATTTAGGGATATCTGTTGTCTCCACCAAATGATTTCTCTTTTGACAAACCCCAGCACTGGTATCTGAAAAGACAAAGGGTGTTGGTGCTGGGACCAAAGAGACTTCAGATACCACTATATCTTTCTCATATGGAGTTTTGCCAGGGGTATTATGAGAGTCATAGAAGCCATGAGAGCCAAAATCCTGAGGTATTCCCTCCCAGTGTCTCAAGTCTGAGTAGAACACCCTAGAAATAAATCTAGATATAGATTTGTTTTCCTGTGGAGGAAAAACTCTTTGAACTGTGGTGTCTAGTTGACATCCAAGAAATACAATGCTGTGAGAAGAAGAATAGAAAAACTTTTGAATGTTCTCTTGGTATTGCAGGTTGTGTAAGAAATCTCTCAGTCAAGAGAAAGATTCCTGACACTTTGCAAAAAACTCTGCAAAGATAAGCAAATTCTCTAAATATGGAAAAATGTGGACACCCTATAGCCTGCAATGAACTATAACTGGAGCTAGACATTTTGTGAAAACTGTTAGTGCAGTGGATAGTCCAAAGGGTAAGGCAGAGAACTGATGATGTGATCCAGACACATAAAACCTTAAGAAATACCTAAAGTATGGATGAACAGGAATGTGATGACAGACATCTTTTAAATCTAAAGGTAACTTGAAAGAGGAAGAAAAGGTGACAGATTGTGAAGTGACACCATTTTGAATTTGGGCACTATCACAAACAGGTTTAGGAAAGAAAGAAAGATCCAGAATTCATCTCCAAGCATTTTCTTTCTTTCTTTCTTTGGCATTAAAATCATCCTTCAATAAAACCTCTTTTCCATGTGGGAAGGGGAACAGGTTCTATTACTCCATGGGACAGCATGTAATGAAGGACAGGCTTAAACAAAAAAGTCTGATCTGCATGATGAGGAATTACCCCCTGGAAAGGAAGCATTTCCTCCCACTGCCATCTGTAACCTTGATAAATGATCTTCAGAACCCAGTTGTCTGAAACTATCTCTTGCCAAAAAGAAAAATGGAGATTCAGACTTTCTGGAATAAAAAAGGGGCTGCCAGGGTAGGGTTGGGTGGGTGGGTGGAGTCTCTTAAATAGTCATTCTGACTTATTGGACTGTTTAAGTTATATTTGCATAAATTAAATTTTCAATTAATGTTTAATGATTTACTTAATTTTAATAGTACCCTCAGAATTTCTAGTACATTTAACCCACCTTTACATCCACTTTTGGATACTTTTGCGAGGGTATGTGAACTTGATTTTAGGACTTGTCTGGAGAAAAGGACTAAATATAAGGAATACAATATGATGGAAGCTGACTTAAAAAAATAGAATTTATTAGAAGGCAAAATTAAGGCTAATGAACCCATACAAGGGGGTGGGTAGGCTAGTAATTATGCATAAGGTAGATTACATTCCACATATTTTTGATATTTTGGAGGGAACGCTTATGAAACTTCTAATAGAAATCAATTTAACATTGCTTATAATGTGATTAGAGGACAACTTAGGGGCATGTTCATTGATGGCAGGGTGAGCATAGAGGAATTCAATTAATTGAATATCACTTCTCCGGTGGTACCAATGATGTTTTGTGTACCCAAAATTCACAAGAGTCTAGAGAACCCTCCCATGCTACAGATTTTGGATGGGAGGGGTTCGAGTACATGTGCGTGTGCTCATTATCTTGAATTTCATTTGAAGCATCTACTTAGGGATGAAATCCATTTATGTAAAGATTCATGGCATTTCCTGGGCAACATTAATAAATTAGAGTTCCATGTTAATGATCTGTTTGTAACTGTAGATGTAAAGGACCTTTACACCGTTATTCCCCATATGCAAGGGCTGGCCTAGTTTACTGACTATCTGTTGAGAAGGGGGATAGAACAGCACAAGATTAATGTTTATGAAGAAATGCTTGAAATGATATTGAAGAGTAACTTCATACATTTTCAGGGTAAAATATACCTCCAGAAGGAAGGAGTTGCAATGGGATCTCCTTGAGGATCCCTGTTTGCTAACATAATTATGCTACAATAGGAACATTTGTATGTTCACAACAGTGAATTTAGTAATTCCTTTAGGCTTTACCTACATTATTTAGACAATATCTTTATTTTGTGGCAGAACAGCAAAGAAAAATTGGGGCAATTTTTGGAGTACTTCAATGGTAGTACAAACGTTCTTGTATTCACTCACAACATCAGTGAAACACATATAGCCTACCTTGATGTGCTGCTTGAGAAGAATTTTAGGAATGGGGGATATATCTCTCACAGTTTTAGAAAAGCTACTTACTTGAACACTTTATTGCATTTTTTGACCTCTCACCCCTTTTCACAAAAGAGGGAAGCTATTAAGGGGCAATTAGTTAGGGCCGCATGTATCATGACACTTGACTACCATTTTCAAGATGAGTGCAACATCCTTTCTGGTATGTTGTGTAAAAGAGGTTACCCTAAACAATTAATTGAGGATATGGTACTGGAGGTCAACACTAAAAGAAAATGTGGCCATTTTTTGCCCCTGTTAAACACACTAGATAAACAGAACAGCACTGAGGAAAGAATGACTCATGTACATATTATACAAAACACTCACAGTGTATACAACAATGCATTTATCACCACTTTTAACTTGGAAAGTGGGGTTATTAAATGGATTTTGAAAAAGAACTAGAGTTTACTATGAGAGGATATTAATGTTTTTTGGAATTTATGGGAGACACTGGTTATTGTATACAAAAAGTGTTTTAATTTTAAGAATATGTTTGTGTCTAATTTTGTAACAGGTAATAGGCAATCAAATATGAAAAAAGCGAGAGATGTAATTTAAGTAAACATATTCTGACTGGTGATAGTATAACAGAGTGTTTCGGATAAAAGGAAAATATAATTGTGATACAGCTGGAGTGGTATAAATGGCATATGTGGCATTATGCTAGGTATGCTAAGGATTTTATTGCATGTTGGTAAAATGGAGCGCAGGCTTTGTGAACATATGTATCAACATATGTATGACATTAAAAAAGAAAAACAGATGATGCAGTGGTGCAGTGGTAGCATTGTCACCTCACAGCAAGAGGTTCTCCAGTTGGAGTCTCAGCTGGATGTTTCCTCGCATGTCACAAAGACATGCATCTAGCATATTTCTCCCCAGGCCTCTGCTGAAAATTGGCTTTATTCCAAGTCAGACTTTCCCAGTAAACAAATGTTAACTAAATAAAAAACACAAATGTATATAAGCATGTGAGAGAGATTCAGGGGCATGTTTTCAAATGAGAAGAATGCCCGAGGAGAGCTCTGGCCAGTTATTTTCGAAAAATGCGAACTACACTAGCAGTTCCTTTTAAACACGCATAACTGGCCAGGGTTGAATGATTACACATCAATACAGTGTTAAAACTTAAGTCTTTTAACAGATAATATCACAATGGATATGTTAATCTTATGTATAAACAGCAAATGTGGGGGTTGGTGAATCGTTGTTTTAGACACATACATTTTTGATTGCTTTTTTTTAATATGAATATTTAATAAAGTTTTTTTAATGTTTTTTATTTAGGTAATGTAAGTATTTTAGTATGGGTATGTAAATTAAATAGCTGATCTTGTGACTAA
This sequence comes from Protopterus annectens, assembly GCF_019279795.1. Classification (NCBI taxonomy): domain Eukaryota; kingdom Metazoa; phylum Chordata; order Ceratodontiformes; family Protopteridae; genus Protopterus; species Protopterus annectens. The sequence continues at coordinate 282,733,051 of NC_056745.1, read as the reverse complement.
AGTGAGTATTTAAGCAGCATTTTTGAAAATGGCTGCATCTGATGAAGTTTTACGGTTATGTAAGATGACAGCACTTATGTTTTAAGTTTTTAAAAATAAATGGCTATACTTAATTGGAGTACTTTATTCATTTCTTTGGAGAACTTTCAGTTGTTTGATAATTCTGTGTGGTGTTTCCAGTTTGTCGTGTTACCTCGCTTGGAGTCTATTACAATTTTAAAAGAGAAACAGCAGGAGTTGTCTTTTCTTTTCTTTTTTTTTTTTTTTTGCTACTCAACTTAAAGTTGAGGGGGAACCAGACTGGGGGATTGTAAAGGGCACCAGAGTAGCTAACAACAACTCTGGCAGACACAACACATTGGCACTGGAAAAGACATGGCATGTGGTTTATAGTTTTGGGTTATAACAAGGACTACACAGAATAAATGTGATGCATGTATTACTAACACCCCCAGGTTATGCAGTACAGTGTATTGATTGCTCATGCTGGTACCATATCACACAGGCGAGAGGGGAGGGCAGGGTAAAGCATTCATCATTTGTACAGGTGGGGGTAGGGCAGAGGGACACGAGACAGCAGTGTTACCATGTGTGAAAGTGCTATGGGAGATGGATGTGGTAGCTATGCAGGCAGCTAAGATGCCAGGTAGGTAACCATTTGAAATGTCTGGACACACTACAGCAAGTCCCAAAATGCAGAGATGGACTGGCTAAAAGATGGGACTTACATATACTAAGTTCTAAATGCCATTTCTCGAACTATTCCCTTTTCTCCAAGGTATAGTGATCTTGGAGTTGGTATATAGAAGTTCAGGGGGTGTGGGGGGCTTGGCCCCCTGCAAAAAGAAGTTTAAAGGAGAAGAGTGATTTTTCAAGATTCGCTCTTCTCCTGTGCTTTTGGTCTTTTTTTTGTTTGTTTTCTTTCAGCTTTTCCTCACTCAGCATTTTGAGTGCTGACATTTTAATAGGGAGACTACCATGCAGGGAGATATGAGAGGCAGAGTTTAGAGATATGACTTCTAGTCTTTCATTGGAGCTGAGGGTTATTCGACCAGTATTTATTTTCATCTGGAAACTTTGGGACCGTTCTAGTTGTATACTATTTCTGTCAAGGTAAATGCCCAAGGTAGCTGTGTATAGAGGGATAATAATATCCTTTGATCCCCATGAGATGCCTGTGGAAACCAGCTCTACCTGCTAGTTGGGTTTCCTCACTGCTGTTACAAAACAGTGGTCAAATGAGAGATCCCTGATTACAATATCAATGTGGAGTGGGGCACTGAATATTCTGAATATTGTAGATGAGATTTGTTTTCCAAAGCTGAGAAGGCTAGTGCATTTAGTTTTTTTAAGTCCTTTCTATGCAAACTATTGTATTGTATTGTACTGTATTGTATTGCATGGAGTAATTCTTGTTGAAGCACCTCTGTATCAGACACCCAGCTTGCAGATATCTGTGAATTTGGTTAGCCATATATCAGGGTTTGTTTTATAGATGCTGGAAAATTATAAACCAAAAAGGAGGGGTCCTGCTACTGTGCCGTGACATACTCCACTGGTCACTTTTTTTATTTTGTGAAGTAGCGTCAACCACCTCAATTATGTGGGTTATACCCTGCAGCTAATTTGCAGTCCATCTTACCATACAACTACTTTTAGTTTTATTACTTGTTTACAAAGCAAGTGTAGGATACAGTGTCAAAAGCCTAGGCCAGATCCAGGCATACTGCGTAGAAAGAGTGGTCACTCTCCACTGCCTCAGTAATCTTTCTAAATAAATTAACCAGGTTATATGGATAGGAACTGCCCTTCACAAACCAAACTGTTGTTGGTCCAATTATATGGGATTGTTCCCTATTACCAGGGTGAGGGCCCACAGCAGGACTGTAAAGTGTCCTGAAGTTGTATTATGTTCCCTTTCAGGATAAGCCTGCCACACCAAGACTGCAAACTGTCCTGATCTGGTACTCTGTTCCCTGTTAATTTAAGCCCACCCCAATGGCATGACAGTCTTTGTTACCCCACAGACTCTTCTGCTCAATATCGGTTCCTGTTGCCTGCCTGCTCTGTTATGTGCATGCTGCAGTCCAGAGGTTCATTACCAGCTGCCCTTTCTGCTGTCAGTATGGCTATATGGGGTATACCCTGTTACCCCCTATATTCCTACTCTTAAGTTACTCATTCTAAAATGTCTCCAGCAATATGGTGATTACTCTTTCTGCCATGTGAAAACAGGCTTCATGCTGGAGTAATAATGCTAATGAGCCATTTTTGGGAGATCATCTCTGAATTGCAAATACAAGATACAACAAGATGCATTATAAGTTCAAAGTTTCATAAGTTAGTACTAAGACATTGATCCAGGTGGACCATTTGTAGCCTAGCCAGAACAGTATCCTCTACATGTTATCCTTTTCAGTAAGGGTTAAAGTTGTCATTCCAGGGGTGTATTTGTGATTTCTCATACATTCATTCATCCAGGTAATGTTTAAAGAGTGTTAAGGAGCTATTTTGTTTAATATGGAGGAGGTGTCTATTCTAGAGGAGGTGAATTCTTTGGTAGATGTTTCTATCCTTTCAGCAGGTTCTGTTTATGCTGTAGTGGAACTTTATGTCTCTAGTCTATGATTTTATGGTGTTGCATGTTTTGTGAAAATGTAGAGGATCACACAGGACAAGGGCCACAATCAGCCGTACCATGCTTGTCTCTGCCCATGCCTCAGATGGGAGGTCATGTGTGCAGTGCATGTGTACACGGCCACTGCAAAGCTTGTAATGCTGCCTGTCCACACTGGTGATTCTTTGCACTGTGCAACCATTCTCCCTGATGATGCACATGTTGTGGTGTCCACTTCATTTGGCCATACACATGGGTTCCAGTTTCCTCCTCCTCCTCATTCTGACCTGCAGAGTGGACATGGCCTCGTCCAGTGCTGATTTTAGCTGAGATCTTGCTTGGTGCAATTAGTAAACTATTAGTAAACAAAATTCTTCTGCCTGCTGCAGAGGAACTATAAGAACAACTGCTGCAGCACTATGGTTGTCCCATCTACAAGGCCGATGTGTGGCACCAGCTTGCCAGGATGTTGATTGATACTGCTGGCATCACTTGGTGTGGTTAGAAGAGCAAGCACAGGCAGAGTGACCTGTGGAGGTGCCACCCAGACCTGCTTCACCTGTGGGAGGCAGAGGTTAGAGAAATGGAGTCAGCATTATATTGTAAACATTATGTACTGCATTGTGGTTTGACACTCTACATTCTATCATCTGTTTTTGTAACTGCTTTCTGTTGGCAGGGATACATATCACCAGTGGGAGGTTGACGTAATGGTTAAAGTGTTTACCTTATAGGCACAAGGTGCAGGGTTTGATTCTCACTGGGGGTAGTTAGCTAGGCTTAAAATGGCCCACAAGGATAGCTAGCCTAGTACTCATTCATGAACCTATAATTAGTGTCTGTTTCATGTTTTACAGTGGCCAAGGAGATTGAATTCAGTTGGGCAACCAGTCTAAAGTTTTAGTATTTTGTAACATGCCTTAAGGGACTGTGAAAACAGAGAATACATTGTGAAACTAACGGCATAATTTCAAAAAAAGTACTGTATTGTACATTTATACAATAAACTTTATGAAGTAGCAACTGTTTGAGATGTTAGGAGTGGTAACCTTTATTAAGATTTATAGTTTCATAGTTTCATAGTTTAGTACTAGGCTATCTGCCCTGGGGCATTTATAAGCCTAGCCATAGTGATGTGGCTTTCGCCACCCCATGTAATGGTACAAAAGTGTACAGAATAGATTTAGAATACTGTGCCTCTGTCTAGTAGTGACACAGTGAAGACCCCCTTACATAATAGAATTAGTTTACTGTGCCTCTGTCTAGTAGTGACACAGAGATGACCCCCGGGGTAAACCTACGATCTCCCATCCACTCGTCAAGATTTCTCTTGAAGACAGTCAGTGAGGGGCTCTGCCTAACATGAACTGGGATTCTGTTCCAGAGTATGGGAAGCCTCTGAGTTATGAATCTGTCCCTCCAGCATGTCCTATTCATATCTGTGCTGAGGTTTAAATCTTTAGCTCTCGTGGTTCTGATGGATTTGGATTTTTTGAGGTGGAGCATGTCCATCAATTCCTGATTGGACATGGCCTTGTACATCAGGCACAGATCACCTCTGAGTAGGCGGTATGCTACTGAATAGAGCTGGAGTTTCTTTAGTCTGGTAGCATATGACATATGTTGGAGACATATTGACATATGGAGACGTATGTTATTTCATTCATATGGTGAAATCTAAATCAGAACTTTTAAAACTCAAAACATTACATTTAAATTCTGTCTTGCACTATTAAGAAAAACACAGAAACCAAAACAGAAACAGCAGGCAGGCCTGGTATATTTGTTAGTAAAAGACAAATCCAATGAGTTTTCAATTCGGTGATCTAGGAATCAGTCATCTGAAGTAAAGAGGCTAATTAAGCACCCAAATACCAATGCAAAAAAAAAAAAAATAAAAAAAAAAAAAAAGCACACAAACATGGTACATCCCAGTAATTTTTAATTAAAACTCATATAAATGTTTGATTAAATGAATAATAGTTCAGCACTTAGGTTTTGTAAACGAGCATAAAAATGGGGTATCATGAGATGATAGAAGGAAGTTTTAAGGAAGAACTGGAAGGGGTCAGCAGAAAACTATAATATGCATGCAAGTCTATACATTTTATCTTTATATAGTGATCTCCACCCCCCCACCTTCTAGTCAGTAGCTTTAGTTTCAGTACTTATCTTAGATCTCCAACTATTGCTGAGAAAAACAAGCTTGAAGCTGAACCTAAAATACTTAATTAAATATTGGCTTCACAATAGCAATAGGCAGCTATCTTGGCTATATAATCATACATAACAAGCAAGGAAATAAATATGTGTGGTTCATAAATTGCCTTGCTGGTGGTAGCAGTATAAAACTTATTGCACTGCTTTCTTGATAGCATACTATTAGGGAAGTATACTGTAGGGTTACAAGGTATACCTTTCCATATTTTGTGGCCTTTCCTGCTTAAACATTTTGGCTTCCATTCCTACTATTGACCCTCTCCACCCCCCCCCCCCCCAGTTTGTCAAATTATGGTGGAGGCGAGAGGCAGGAGCTGTGGCCATTATCCACACCTGGCTTAGATTTTACTGTACTGTTTTAATCTTTTTCCAGTATGAGCAGGCAGGTAATATACAGTTAGAAAATCTGACAATAATTGTATGTGCCACTGGTTATCCCTGTCCTAGACTAGAGTGCTGTAGCCTGGGAATGACCAATGTACGAAGCTTGAACAGCAGGATCTGTGCCAAAACCCCCTCCCACCATGGGTGAGCCAGCACTGAATGCTCATTCTAACTGTTCCCTGGCTGAGCTCTCTGGCCCCCATCCCTAAAATTCAAACCCAGGTTGGCTGAGACACATTCAAGGTCTTATCATTCAGTGCCATCAAGTTAGAATGGTTTACTATATTTTGCTTGAAAGAGCCTTTTTTATTCTCTTGAGGCTTAGCCAAATTTCCCACATTCATAACAAATATCATCTCAGGCCATTACTGAAAAAGTGCAGACTAGATTTGTGCATTACCTGGAAAATCTCTTTCCTGATTATATCCAGGTTAATAATACTTGAAATCACCTTATGGATGGCATTGCCATACCAAAACCACTATCTTCAAAGGTAAATTGCACTGTTACAAAGCATGATAGTATTCTGGTAGAAATGAAACAGACTTAAGCAAAAGAAAGAGAGGGAGGGAGAGAGAGAGAGAAAGAGAGAGTAGAAGTAAGTCTTCCTTACTCTGATCTGAATACTTCAGTGTAGTTATTAACCAGAAACAAAGAATACAACTTGCATTTTCAATGTTGTACTTTGCGTTGCACTGGTCTTGAACTACAGCAAAATGATTCAATTTCAGTCCCTAACTTTACTAAGCAGTGCAGTTTATGCCATACATAGACAACAATGTGAAAACTTAAATGAACATAGGATAATATATTACATATCACCAGAACCCTTGTGTAATATATTATGCTGAATGCAGGAAAAGGATTACTGTCTTAATTTCTACCTGCCAACTGCCTCATATTTACTTCTTTTACTGACCATAACTTCTTCGACAACAACTATTGACAACTCAGCTCCAGTGCAAACCAGCAGCCAGTAGTGACAGAAATGTGTTATATGTTGATACAGACATTCAGCAACATGTGTTTAGGTTGCCACACAATAACATAACAAAACCACACAGTGGCATTTAGTTTTTATCAGCATATTGAAAATAAAATAATGGGGTTGTAACAGTGCACAGGCTTGCTGAACTTAGTATGCCTGGCATTGTCTTTGGGATTTTCGTTTTTGTGCAGAGTAAGAGGCCGAAAATCAGGATGAATGTGTCTGCACCACAGATATGAGTGACCACTGAGATGAGGGAGGAACTAGTAATGCAGATCCTTGTAGTCACAATATAATTGGGTCAAGATGTAAGAAGAACAAGTGTTAAGTGTAGACAGAGTGATGCTGACAGCTGCACTGGGAGGAAAAGGGTAGGAGCTTTATAGGAAGTGCCACCAATGAATGGAGTAGGAGCCATCATAAAATATGGGGAGACATTAAGGGGAACATAATAATGGAGTGCTTTTCACTGGCAGTGCCATTGGAGACATTAGAGATATGTGTGGATTTTGGTTCTGAACAAGTCCAGTTTACTGAGAGTTTTAGATGGGAAGTGAGTCGTTTCCATTCATCAGATAGACAGGAATGGACAGACAAGAAAACTTGTGACGTTTTATTTACTGCCATTTGCCTTTAAGTGCAACATTTAGAGCTAAGCATATTCTAAGGTGTAAGCATTTAGTATAGCAAGTGTGCTCTTTCTTATGTTTAATGCATGAGGTTCGGCCAGTTAAAACTAATGTTGGAGTCAGATGAGCAGGGCTCATTAAAGGATCAGTGTTCCTTTGGGGCTCACACATCAGAATCACGTCTTAGTCAAAGAAACACTAGATCTATGAAAAGGATGAGCAATAAATAAGGGGACAATTTGTCAATGTTAGAAAGAAACACATTAAGGAATTACCGCGCCTGTATCAGTAGTACATCTGTGCTAGTATATATGGCTTTAGGGGAAATTCAGAAAAAACAGCAAGACAGGCAAGTATTTTTATGGTTTCAATGGGCTTGCTTTACATGCCTAGTGTTAAGTAGATATGATCGGTAGTTTTCAAGACAGGAAAAAGCTAGGCAGGTAAGACAAAAAGACTTCCCAGCAGTCAGACACTTAAAGACCCACTACCTTCCATATGTTCATTGATATTTGGTCACTGCTGGCAAGATTTGCAGCAGTGGATTTACTATGAAACATAATGCATCCCTTAACTGAGATGCAAAATATCTAACAGCAAAAACATTACAATCCTAAAATATTGCTGTACAAAACAGCATAAAATGCTATAAACTATTTGTTTTTGAGCCTCTTGCACCCCTAGATTTGGGGGTCGTGCCCACACATTCCTTATCTCAATATATAGTACTTTATAGCCTGCACGATCTTATAGAAAAGAGAAAAATGTGTAAAAAATAAAATTTATCTTTTCTCTCTCCTGTCCATGTCTCATGACTTTACACAAAAGCACAGCATTCGTCATAAAGTGAGCACCAATGTACTGAAATGGTGACAGTATGTACATGTGACTTTAGCAGTGATGCAATAAGGTCTGATAACAGGCTGCATGATTGACTGGAGTGCTCCCATAGCAGTAGAGAGGAGGCACTGTTCATCTATGATCTGCCCTGTATACCAGCACAGAAGAATAATGTGTGTGTGTGTGTGTGGGGGGGGGGGTGCAGACTTGTTGGCCTTTGGTGATTAATCTGCATAAACATACAAAAATTCTCATATTCCTCTGAGCTTTTGTCTTCAAATAAATAGATTCTGACAGCAGGTAAGAACTATTTGCTTAACTTAATCTGCACATTCTCCTGTAGATTATTAGGCAGGTAGGTTAGGTCATCGTTACATTCTTGGAGGTGTAGCAGCCCTACAGATGTGGAATGTAATATTTGGATAAGGATGAAGGGCTTTAAAGGAGGTAGCTATATTTTTTCAGGAGGGTACACCTGGATGATTAGAACCAAAATATCACATAGGATCATAGGAGGTTACTAGGCTAATGGCCCTGAGGCCCTTACAACCCTAGCCAAGTTATTTCCCTGTTTTAATGGTACAATTAGTAGACCTGACTCAACATCTGCTGCCCATATCCAGAAGGGACACAGGTAAAACCCCAGGGGTGAATTTGCGATTTCTCATCCATTTATCCATTTTCTGCTTGAAGAGTATCAGTGAAGGTCTCTGTCTGACTAGGATTGGAAGCTTATTCCAGAGTAGGAGAGCCTCTGGGAGATGAGTCTGTCTCTTCAGCAGGTTCAGTTATTGTCGCTTCTCATGTTGAGGTCACTAGAGTGAGTGCAGTGAGTACCATTTGTCTTGCTAATGTGTTGCATATCCATCAGGGCAGGGTCTGCGGTTGCCTTATAGGCTAGGCAGAAGTCACCCCTGAGTAGTCTGTAGGACACAGAATATAGTGGCAGGGATTTTAGTCTATTGGCATAGGACAGGTGTTAGACACCTAGAATTTTCTTTGTGAGGTACCTCATAGGTCTCTCGGAGGTGCCTGGCATGGTACATACCAAAGGGCATACTGTATTCTATAACTGGCCTAATAAGGGAGGATTACAGGAGGGTTATAATCTCTTTTTTTCCTGGAGGCAATGCCTTTACTGATGAGATGGGCAATGTAAAAGGCTTGCCTTCCCACTGTGGAAATATCATGGTCAGAGGAGAGGTTGCTGCCAACCTGTGTACCGAGGATGTCTTACAAAGGATTGGGTACTTAAGAAATTGTTGTTAATGTATTACTTTGCAGGGATGTCTCCCTTGACAAAGGGGATGATAATTCACTTTTTGGCATTTAGCTTGAGCCTGTGACTTTATTTACACAGTTCCTGCATGCTGTGAATCCCTCAGAAAGATGGCAGCCAGCTATCAGTTGCCACATGATCCCTGGTAGATCAACAAAGCCACCGGATAATAGTAAAATCGCCAAACAGATCAAGCATTTTTAATTCCAATTCTGCCATATGGCACACACCTGGAGAATTTAGTCAATGAATGTAAACTGCCAAACACACGTTTGACCATTTCCTCATGTTGCCTATTTCTGTCTCTATTTCACACTGCAGAAGTGAAGAAGAATATTTAAGGTTCCAAGTGTCGTCGGCTTTTTACCTGATAAATATCTTCCTAGACCAAAATGCAATCCCAAAAAGTAGCTGAACTAAAACTAAGTTGGGAGGGGGGATTTTAGAAGTAATGTACTTCACAGTAGAATATTTCTCTTAATACCATTAACATATAGGTTCAAGATGATGCAAACAATTAATCATACCTCTCAACTGTCAAAATTTTCACAGAATGTCCAGATTTTTACATCATATTTTTGGTCTGTTCCTCATAAAATTTCTGGCAAATCATTGAGGATTGAAGTCACTAAATAATGACAGACATTTTGAATTTCACACTTTCATATCCTTCAGAAAATGCAAAACCTGATATTTTTGCAACTTTCTAAATTTATTAGAACAATAATTAAAATCTGTCCCCGATTTTGAGCCTTTGTCCCCCCATTATTATAGGATCATAGAATAATCGGAGGTTACTAGGCTAACGCCACTAGGGCCCTTAGAAGCCTAGCCAAGTTCAACCCAAGTTCCCAAGGGTGTCTGGTTCAAGCAGACCCTAAAATCAGCACCTATAGTCCCTGTCCAAGAGGGACACAGGTGGAACTCCCAGGGTGAATTTCTGGTTACCCATCTAATTGTCTAAATTACACTCAAATAGGGCCAATGATGGGCTTTGCTTAACATGAATAGGAAGCTTGTTCCAAAAGTGAGGCAACATCTGTGAGACAAATCTGTCTATTCAGCAAGTTCTGTTGATGTCACATACCAAGTTAAGGTCCTTTGAGCAAGTGACCCATGTGCCATTTGACTTGCAAATGTGCAGCATTTCCAATAACACTGGGTGAGAGATTGCTCTGTATGTAAGGCACAGGTTGCCTCTGAGCAGTTTGTATAATACAGAGTAATGTGACAGTCATTTCAGTCTGTCCACATAAGACAGATCTTGAAGACCCTGAATTTTCTTTGTAAAGAACCTTTGTGGTCTCTTCAATTGCTGCAGGTGTTTGGAAAGGAACATACTAAAGGGAGTGTTGTACTCTACTATTGGCCTGATGAGAGAAGAGCACAAGGGAGTTATAACCTCTTTTGTTCTGGAGGCAATGCCCTTACTTATGAGGTGAGCAATATAAAATGCCTTTGTTACCACTGTGGAGACATGATGTTCGAAGTTTAGGTTGCTATCGACCTATGTGCCCAGATCTTTCACCACTGATTGTGTGCTTAGGGTATTGCTATTGATGTGGTAGCTTGCAGGAACATCGCCCTTGCCAAAGGGGATAATAATGCATTTTTTTGCATTAAGTTTAAGACCATGACTTTGGCACCAGTCATTAGTCTGCATAAGACCTTCTTGCAGGATGTTGACATCGCTAGGGGTTTCAATGATCGCTCCCAGTTAGCAGTCATCAGCAAACTTTGTCAGCCACAGTCCTTTAGTTTTAGCCTGTACTTTGGAGAAGTAGATTCCAAACAGCAGGGGTCCCAGAACCGATCCATATGGAGCACCATTGGTTATTAGTCAGCTGGAGGAGATGGAGTCCCCTATTTTGACATATGAGTTCTATCAGTGAATCAGTTTGCAACCCAACTGACAATATATGGGTTGATATCCAGTTGGGTGAGTTTATAAATGATGTCTGAGTGAGGGATTGTGTCAAGGCCTTGACTAAGTCTAGGTGGGCCGTATGCACAGATTTGCCTTCATCTAGGGCTTTGGTGACTGTCTCATAAAAGTCCACCAAGTTTAACAGGCATAATCTTCCCTTGACAAAGCCAAACTAGGTGTGGTTGAGTGTTTGGAGATATCTAATATCTTTGTTAATAAGGTCCATGATGATTCATTCCATGGCCTTGCAGATAATGCTGTTCATGCTAAACGGTCTATAGTTCATGGGGTTCATGGATGTAACCCTTTGTGCAAAGGGATGACAGTAGCTGTTTTCCATTCTGCTGGGATAAAGCCAGTGCTTAGGCTGTGAATGAAAAGCATGCCCAATGGAGATGCTAATTCCTGTTTTAACCCATGTAGAACACAGCCCAGGATGTTGTCTGGTCCCACAGAGGCTGTGTTTTTGGCCTTGGAGAGGGGGTTTAAGACTTGGTCCTTAGAGATACTAGGTGGGGGCAGGTGTTAGGGATGCTTTGGGGTATTTGTGATGAGTTCAGGTGAGTGAAGTTTTCACTGAACCTGTCAGTCAGCAGGCTTGCTATATCTACAGGTTCTGTATATGTAGTACCATAAACTACAAGTCCAGCACAAATCTGGGCCTTACCTTTGAGGTTACGGATGTAACTAAAAAATGCCTTGTGGTTATCCTTAGTTAGGGAAGCTAATCTGAATTTGTAGTTAACTTTGGAGGACATCACTAGGATTCTTATTTGCTTGTTTAAATTGAGGAGGGAGTGGTTCCAGTTTTGAGACTGTTCCTTCCTACTCTTAGACAGCAATTTCTTTCTCCTATTGTATAGCCTGTTAATGGCAGTTGTCCATTAGGCAGGTTTGCTTTTCCTTGAAGATCTTGCTTTGGTTCTATCAGGTACGGCAGAGTCAATACAATTGTACAGGTGCTCATATAAAGCATTGGTGTATAACTCAGGATAGGCATCTGTTCCATCAGTGGGGGTTGGGGGGGGATATGAAGCTATTTATACTGTCACACAAGAGGTTGTAATTGTCCATAGGTTCACAGATCCAGAGGTGTGTACTAGGCTAATGGCCCTGGAGCCTTTACAAGCCTAGCCCATAGAAGTGCCCTGGCACTGTGCCGCCAGATTTTAGTTCCCAGTGCCTCTATCAAGTAGAGCCACTGGAGTGATCCCAGGGGTGAACTTTATATTACCCATCCATTCATCAAGATTTCTCTTGAAGAGGGAAAGCAAAATGCTCTGCTTGACATGTATGGGAAGTCTATTCCAGAGCATGTGCAGTCTCTGGGTGAGGAACCTGTCCCTCCAGCATGTTCTGTTGATTGTGGTAATGAGGTTGAGGTCTCTGGAGCATGTGGTATGCAGGGATTGGGATTTCTTTAGATGTAACATTTCTAACAGAGCTGGGTCAAACATGGCTCTGTAAGTCAGGCAAAGATCACGTCTAAGTAGGCGATATGAGACAGAGAATGGCTGGAGTCTTTTGAGTGTGTCCGTGTAGGACATGTGTTTAATGCATAGGATCTTCTTCGTGAGGTACTTCTGTGGCCTCTCCAGCTGTTGCAGGTGTCTAGTGAGGTACATGCCAAATGGGGCATTATACTCGATGATTGGTCTAATGAGGGAAGAGTAGAGAGAGATGATGACCTCTTTCTTCCTGGATGCAAAACCCTTGGTAATGAGATGTGCCACATAGAAGGACTTTCTGACCACAGTGGCAATGTGGTAGTCGAAGGAGAGATTGCTGTCAACCTGCATCCTCAGATCTCTTATAACACCTTCAGTGTTCAGTGGGCTCCCATTGATGTGGTAATTAGTGGGAACTGAGTTTTTACCAAAGGGGATGATGATGCATTTTTGGCATTAAGCTTAAGTCCATGGTTTTGCACCAGTCATTGGTTTCAGTGAGGCCTTTCTGTAGGATGTCTGCATCACTTGGGGAGTTAATAATAGCTCCCAGCTAGCAGTCATCTGCAAATGTGGTCAGCCAGAGTCACTTTGTGTTGGCCTGGACCTCTGAGAAGTAGATGCCGAACAGGAGAGGACCCAGGACCAATCCCTGTGGGACTCCACTCGTGACTGGTCAGCAGTCTGACTTGGAGTCTGCTACTTTCACACTGTGTGTTCTATCTGCCAATTTGCAACCCACCTAGTGATATAGGGGTTGATGCCTAGTTTGGCGAGTTTATCAATAATTCCTGAGTGAGGAATGGTATCAAAGCCCTTGGCCAGATTGAGGTAGGCTGTATGCACTGCACTGCCTTACCTTCATCCACAGTCCTGGTAACTGACTGAAAGTAGTCAACCAGGTTGAGCAGGCATGATCTCCCTTTCACAAAGCCAAATTGCGTGGGGTCTAGAGTTTGAAGATTTCCTATATCTTTGGTAATCAGGTCCATGATGATGCACTCCATAGCTTTACATATCATACTCGTCAGGCTAATGGGGCGATAATTCCCAGGGTCTGTAGTTACTCCCCCTTTATGGAGAGGGATGACTATAGCAGTGCACCATTCAGCAGGGACACAGCCTGAGGTGAGGCTGTGACTGAACGGGGTACACAGATGTGGTGCCAGCTCACTTTGTAGTTCATGTAGAACACAGCCAGAGATATTATTGGGTCCCATGGAAGCTGTATTCTTGGCCTTGGTCAATGCAGCTTTAACCTGTGCTGCAGTGATGCTGGGTGCCTGGCATTCTTCCGGTATTGTGATTGGTCCTTTGGGGGGGGTAAAGTTGGCACTGAATCTGTCAGCCAGTATGTTGGCAATATCTGTTGGCTCAGTATAGGAGGTACCATTATGAAGTAACTCAGAGCAAATATGGGAATTGCCATGGAGGTTCTTGATATAACTATAGAAGGCTTTGTGATTGTTTTTAGTGTCTGCAGCAATTCTGCCTTCATAGCTGGCTTTGGAGGATTTGATGAGGGATCTCAACTTTTTGTTGAGCCTAATGAGGGAGTTTTTCCAGTCTTGGGACTTCACCTTTTTCTGCAACAATTTCTTCCTTCTCTTATAGAATTTATTAATGGCAGGGGACCACCAGATTGGCTTCCTTTTTTTGGAGGCGAGCGTCTTGGTTCTGTTGGGTATGGCTAGTTCCATGCATTTATGTACATGTTCGTACAGTGCACTGGTGTATGATTTGGCAGTCATGTAGCTATTTTCCATTGGCATTGGGTGCCATGAAGTTATCTACCTCTGTTTTTAGGAACCCAAAGTCAGCTTTGGAGAAATTTTTCAAGGTGGTTACCTTTATGGGGGGTGTGGGTGAGATGTGAATTTCCATGGTGATTAGTTTATGGTTGGATCTGACCAGGGAGGGATTGACTATTGGTGTAGAGCAACAGTCGCCCGTGTTAATAATAACCAGGTCAAGGATGTTGCTTCCTTTAGTGGGGGTCAGAATGAGCTGGTCCCGGGCATTGAAACTGATGAATTCCAGGAAGCGTTGGGCCAGTGTATTGGTGCTTGAGTAGTTTTCCCAGTTGATGGAGGGGTAGTTGAAGTCTCCTTATATGAGAGTGTTGGGTTGGACCTTCATAGATTCCAGAGTGCTTAGGTATGTGGAGTGAGAGTCTAGGGACATGGTTGGGGACGTATAGCAGGCTATGACCTGGATCACCATCTTACCCACTGTTAGTTGTACCTGAAGTATCACAGATGCATTATGATGGGCTACTAGTCTGGAGGTGTACATATCCTTTATGAATATGGAGACACTACTGCCTTTGGAGCTTTGCTCCATGTTTCAGGGCTGAAAGGTGTGGAATGAGTTATAGCCTGGTAGTGCAGGGAGTGCTTCATGCCACTTTAAACCAGATCTCCGTTACAGCACAAATGTCGATGTTCTCCATTTTGAGGAGTGCTTCAAGTGAGTGCATCTTGAGATTTAGACTTCTAGCATTAAGCAGCTTGATTCTCAGAGTGCATTTATTTATAGCTGTTATGGTGGTAATTTGGTCTTTGGAACACTGCCTAAAAAAGGCACTGTAGGGGTGGCAAGAGCGTTAGCCAATACCCGGAAACCCAGGTGTGTCAGATGCAGGGCATCTCTAGCAAAGCATCGAGGTCTGTCAATCATGTCATCCCAAGCAGGTAGATACTGGATCCCCTTAGAATGATACCAGAAACTTAGCTAATTGTTGAAGTCAATGTCCATGGAGAAGTTTTTTAGTCTAGTTGTTGCTGGGGGGGGGGGGGGGGTCTTGTGTTGTAGTTACTTCTAGCGAGACTGATTTGTGGTCAGATCTCACCAGGGATGGCCACACACTGGGGTTGGTGCAGCAGTCCCCCATGTTGGTGAGCACCAGATCCAAGATGTTTGAGCCCTTTGGTCCAGAGCACTGAAGTTAACAAAGTCCAGGATCTTTTGGGCAGGTGAGTTAAAACACCTATAATTTACTCAGTCAATGGATGGATAATTAAAGTCCATGGAGAAGTTTTTTAGTCTAGTTGTTGCTGGGGGGGGGGGGTCTTGTGTTGTAGTTACTTCTAGCGAGACTGATTTGTGGTCAGATCTCACCAGGGATGGCCACACACTGGGGTTGGTGCAGCAGTCCCCCATGTTGGTGAGCACCAGATCCAAGATGTTTGAGCCCTTTGGTCCAGAGCACTGAAGTTAACAAAGTCCAGGATCTTTTGGGCAGGTGAGTTAAAACACCTATAATTTACTCAGTCAATGGATGGATAATTAAAGTCACCCAAAACCAGCGTGTTTGGTTGTATCTTGATTGACTGGAGTAGATCCCAGTAGGCTGAGTGGATGCCCTGATTTATAGAGGGGGTCCTATAGCTGGCAATGACCTCAAGAGGGGTCTTACCTACAGTCAATTGCACCTGAAGTAATTCAAGGGATTCATGTTGTTTAACCAATTTAGAGGTGTATTTAGCTTTAATGAATATTGATATGCCACCTCCTTTAGTTCTTATGCCTTTGGTTTGTACTCTGAATGTGTGGAAAGAAATATAATCTGGTATAGTTGGGATGCTATCCACAGCCTTAAACTAGGTCTCAGTGACTGCACAAATGTCAGCATCTTCCAAGCTGAGGACTACTTCCAGTGAGTGCAGTTTCTGGTTTAGACTCCTAGCATTTAGCAGTATAACCTTGAGGTTGTTTTTAGAGCGTATTTTTACATTGAGAATTTTATTCTTGTGAAATTCACTAAAAAGGTACTATGGGGTGGCAAGAGCCTTAGCCAATAACCAAAATGGATAACAGATGAAGACCATCTCTCACAAAGCATCTAGATCTGTCAACTATGTCATTCCAGGCTGACAGATATTGGATCCCCTTTGAATGACACCAAAAACCAAGCCAATTGTTGAAGTCAAACATTTTTTGTTTGTATAGAACTATCATCCTAGGCGAAGGTAAAATGGTGTTTAAGGCTAGGGACATACTTTCCTGAGACACATAATCAGAGAGCACAGTGGAATCTCTTTTCATATAGTCCAGTGAGGTATGTCTCAAGTTGTTCACACTAACATGGACTATGATGGAGTCATAACAGTGCCTGTTGTTGAGAGACTTGAGTGCGTGTATGATGTGGTGGATCCTGGCACCTGTTAGACAGCTGACCATGACTTTTTTCTTATCCAACCTGGTGAAAAGGACATCTGTGTGTCTCACAATTGACTCACCTATGACTAAGATGTTTGTTTTTGTGTTATGTCTTAGGGGCTTAACTGATGAGACACAGGTGTGGGATATATTAGGTGTTAACCAGGATGGATAGAGAGACTGCTGGAAATTGTCCATCCATCATGCTAGATGAGTTGATGTGGTCAGAAAACAGGGAAAGGACAGGAAGGACCAAGTAAAGTAGAGGACATGAGAACTGGACAAAAAATACGAAGGGCTAGTGGGTAGGATCTGTGCTGGTACCTCTGTAGCTTTGCTGAATGTATCAGCTATCAGTGAGGGACAATCATGAGAACTCACCAATGCAGTACCAGCACAGTACAAAGGGAAAATTTGCAGGCAGAAGTGTTTGCAATTATAACCACCAATGGTGCCCACTGCTGCACTGCAGTGTGGGATGGGCAAACAAGCGCAAACCTGTGCAAACTCAGTGCTTATGTAGCAAATGAGAACAAATTGGTTTAAACAAATTAACCAATAAAAACTGAGCCCTGTTCCAGCAACCTTCAATCAGACGAGTTCTAACTGCATTCCCCTGCCACTAGGGTATAGAGGAACCTTCTCCAACAAAGGATGGCCTGGTTTAGTGCTCAAGTTATACAAACAGAACTAAAATCAGCAGGTCTGAATTTAGTCTATGTTACAGCAAAGTGCAACAATTTCAGAAAAAAATTCAAATAAGCAATGATATGTTAAAAATGCAGCTCAAAAGTGCAATATACAGTGAAAAATTCTACTTATGTTTTGCAGAGATCAGCAGATGCCCTGGAGTGATCAGATAAATAAAGTAGAGCAGTAGCTGGTCACCAGACTCTGTGCAGCTTTGCTAAAACAAGCACAAACCTGCAGAAGAACAGCACTTATGTAGCAAATGAAAGTAAACTGATTTGAACAAATTAACCAATAAAAAAGCTCAAAACTGAGCCCTGTTCCAGCAACCTCTAATCAGATGAGCTCTAACTGCACACACCTGCCACTAGGGTGCAGGGGAACCCTCTCCAACAAAAGATGGCCTGGTTTAGTGCTCAAGTTTTACAAACAGAACTAGATTCCGCAGGTTTGACTCTAGTCTATGCTACAGCAAACAAAGTGCAACAATTTCAGAAAAAAAATACATTCCAAAGTAGCAGGCACAATAAGCCTTCAACCAGCAACTCCCAGCTCAGAAGGGCAGAGGCTATCCTCTCCTCCCACAAGAGTGTAGACCACAAACCTTCTTAATGTAAAATAACTGGCCTGAAGCCCAAGCTCTTAAACCAGAACTAAGAGACTTTTAGAATAAGAAAAAACACTAGGCCTTCAACTAACAATTCCCAACTTAGAAGGATGTAAGCCACCTGTCCTATTTTTGGAATTGTCCAGATTTTATAGATGAACTGGTTGAAAGGCTATGTATGTAATAGCCTAGATAATACAGTTGTTTTTATAGGTTTACATCTGTTGATGTTTTTACTGTTGATTCCCAGTAACTACCGAGTCTCCATGTCACCAACTCTGCAAATCCATTCCTTTCCCTCTCTTTCAGGCAAATGTTGGAAACTGTGTTGCATCCTATCTGGGATCATTTTTTATTTGCATGGTCCTACCTTATCCACTGTGTATAGCTGCTACAACACAAGGGGTAGGCATGCAATAAGTGCTTTCATGAGATGTCACCTCAACAGCTTCACCTACTTTCAGTAATGGCAAAGTACCTTCAGTGATCCCTGATCTTCATCAGGGATTCTACACTGAGCCACACCCTGGGAATCTGCCCCTCAGTCCTTATCTAGAGAGAAAGAGAGAGAGAGGTGAGCAAGCTGTGCTTCTTCATTCTGTCAACTTAAAACTAGTTCCTCTAATAGCTGAGACAGCAGAGTCATACTTAGGTTATAAGTAACCCTCTATGCCAAGAAGCTTCTGCAACAAAGCAATTAGTAGTGACTTGATTTTAAATTAAATTAGTAGTTTCCTGCTGGTAGCAGAAAAGAGAATATAGGGTAAAATGGGGCATTGCCTGCTACTGATGCAGAAATTAAGTATAGTGCTGTTAGTTAGTGGGTTCTGCTGCGCTCCTTCTTGCTGACATTGCTTACTAAAAATAAATTATTTTAGTAAGATAAGCATCTAATTTGCTACAAGAAGCTACACATAGAGCTAAATGTTCCACATGTGACCAGCTAAAATCTGATCTGGCTCTACAAATTTGAAACGAGAGAGACACCAGACTAAGTGACCTTTAACTGAATAGTTTACTTGTGGTGGCAGAAAAAAGATAATAAGGCTAGCTTTTCTTGTTATAGAGGCAGAAATTGTACGTATTGCTATTGGTTGTTTTGCTCTGTTGAGTTCATTATTGTTCCATTCATTGTGCGCTGAATAGGTTCATAATTTTGTTTATACTACTTACCTCTGCAGGTCCTATTTGTATTATAATTAGTGTATCCTGAGCACAGACAGCTACTCACATTTGTGCATCTCCTGTTCCCCAAAATGATCTTTTAACAGCTCAGTGCTTCTGGGCCAGATTCAATAAAGCTTACACTAAGTGTACAGGATATGTATTCAATAAAACTCATCACATTTTTTTATACTTTCTAGTCACTCAGAAAGATTACACTAAGCATACGTGTAGTCTACACTATGTGTAACCCTTATGAATCCCAGTCAGTATTTGATGCTACAAGAATATTGGTAGGAAAACTAAAATTAGGAGTAAGAAGGTGTAACTTATGCCTATGCTGCCTGTTCACTCAGAACAGTGTACACTTTGTGTAAACTTACTGTAAGCTTTATTGGATCTGGTACTCTGTGAATTATCAATTAAATTCTCCAAATCTCTGGAATAAAATAGTAAGTCAGCTTACTTCCCTACCTTCTGTTGCTGGCCTGGTAACACATAATATCCTTAGGTAGTGTATTAACTGCCTGATGTTCACAAATGATGAACTTTTACTTAATTCAAGTACTGCTGGTGAGAAATGTAAGGATTTCACTAACATGGAGACCCCAGTCCCATAAAAAAAAAAAAAAAAAAAGAAAAGAAACACACAGACACACACATTGAGTGACACACATTTCCATAACACCAACTCACACTGAGACATCTCATGCAGAAGCTGTAAAAAATCCTTGCCAAAGCCTCCTAGTCACATGAAGAATAGATCTCAGTGAAAATCTAACAACATATCCACTTCTGGCACACTTACAACAAGCAGTGACCAGGATTTTAATCAACTCAAATCCAGTATACCAGGCCAGTCTACAAATAAAAATGTTTCAGTAATTGGTGACTCTATAGATAGACACATTGATTCTGATAGTAAAGTGTCTTTCAGGTGCCAGGATCCATGGTATCTATGGGGCCCTTAAGGTTCTTTCACCAAGCAAATGCATCTATGGCATGGTGATGATTCATGTAAGGTGAATGACTGGACACATGAATCCCTGAGGGATATGCAGAGAGACATATATCATAACTCTCCATGTATGTCACAAATGTAGGCAAGACTCTGGTCCAGAGTAGAATCCTTCCTTCTCTAAGATAATTGGCTTCAAAAATTGGCTAAATAGTTGGTTTCATTCCAGGGGATCCAGTATGTGTTAGCATGGGATGAGAAGCTTGACAGTTCTACTTGCTTTGCCAGGGATGGCCTGCACCTGTCATCCCATGACTTCCACATACTGGCTAAAGCCTTTACTGACCCTATTATGTCTTATTTGTCTTTTTCTTTTTTGCAGAGTCCAGCTAATGGACATCTCAGTATAACTCACATATCAAATCCAAAACAGGATTACATTAAGGTGGCTCTGCTCAATGCAAGAAGTCTCAGCAATAAAGTGCACAGCCTTGATTCTGTCCTACATTTAGAATGTATTCATATCTGTGTAATAACTGAAACTTAGTTTAAATGTTCAGAAAATACTCCTTACAAACCCAAGTTTTATACGTACTATGCCTTTAGACCAGATGGCAACTGTAATGGCACCACCATATTTGTTAGGGACCCTTTCATCTCTATACAGATTCTCTGAGAACCACAAACAAAACTCACATGAAAGAATATCAGCAATTAGTTTATAGCCTGTTACTGGACACCTTCATTGCCCCCAGACAATCATGTAATGTTCCTAAATGCACCTTTTGAACTTCCTATAATTAATAACTCCATTATTTTGGGACACTTTAAATACCCCTCAATAAACTGGAGCACCTGTACTTCAAATGTAGGACATATTCAAAAGTTCATAGGTTTAGTAAAAAAAAATCCCCAGACCAGATTGTTAATAACCAATACCACAGTCCAAGGAGGAAAATAGAAAACAACCACGCACTGCCAGATATCCCAATAAGTTCCAAAATTTCAAAAAAACCACAGAGTTTCTCCAAAGACTGTTCTTTAATAAAACACAGAATCCTCTTAGCGCCTCGGCATATAGCCTTTACAGAGTAAAAAACTAGTACACCTAAAAAATCACATATACAGATAAGTGGAATATATTACAGATTGTTAATAAACCTATTTGACTATATAATATTCATGACCTGGTCATTATGAATACAGTTTCTTCAAGCACTATTCTCCTGGTAACTCTTTCCCTGATTTACTTTTATCATAAACTTCTGATATTTACCTTTAAAATCTCTAAACCTGCTGATATCAGTATCTCAAAATTCAAGGAATTCAAATATACAAATCTCATAAAATACTATGATGATGGTTCAGAATTCACTTACATCAGTATTACCCCAAATGTTGCCATAGCAACTAGCTTTACACAAGTGTTCTATGCCTGCTTAAATAAATGTATAGAATTGGCAGTTCCAACCATATCTGAACATAGCAAGAAATTTAAAACCAAACCACCTGGTGGTCCACTAATAAAATAAACTCTATGATAAAAGTAAAAAAAAGAAAATAGCTTAAAAGTATATAACAGTAAAAAAAATATTAAATAAAGGATAACACCAGAAAAATGGCTAAAACCTTGAAAAAATGTTATTTAATGTACTAAGGCAACCCATGAACTTAGGTTAGTATCTGAAGCTAAGGACAATTACAAATTATACAACAACCCCCCCCATTAATATTCCAAAATGTGCACGCTGATTGGTCAGCATGCACATTGTAAATCAGACTTATACTAATGGAAAAAGGTCCAGTCGCCCGGACTTTTTCCATTAGTATGTCTTTTTTTTTTTTGTTGGACAGCAACGGAGAACGGAAGAGCTCGGTTGCTGTTATCTTGCTATGTTAAACTCATTTAACATAGCGAGATATCTTAAAAAAAGCAACAGAGATTTTCCTTTCTCCGTTGCTTTTTTTAAAGCTGTCTCGCTATGTTAAACTCGTTTAACATAGCGAGACAGTTTTAAAAAAATCAACGGAGAAAGGAAGATCTCAGTTTCTTTTTTTAAAGCTATCTCGCTATGTTAAATGAGTTTAACATAGCGAGACATGTTTTTAAAAGCAACGGAGATCTTCCTTTCTTCGTTGCCTCCACACACAGTTCTGATGTACTACATAAGCATACGCATGCGCAGTACATCAGAACTGCCACAGAATACTGGATAGCTGCGGAAGGGCAGCAAGGAGGCATTATACAATGCCATTATTTAAGAAAAGTACGTTTTTTTTTCTTAAGTAATGTCATTGTATAATAGCAATAACCCACTTCTGGGTGTGGGTAATGCTGGATTTACCCACGGTTGTCTTTGTTTGGCCACTCGGGCTTCGCCCTCGTGACCAAACCACACCAACGTGAGTAAATCCAGCATTACCCACACCCAGGCATGGGTTATTGCTTAATTATTTAATAAAAACAACAAAGAAGCAACAGACCCAAAAGATAAAACTTTATTAAACCATCTGGCTCCACAGCAAAGCCTTCAGATTTTGATTTCAGGTATATTTTGAGTCTGTTGCCTCTTTGTTGTTTTTATTATTAATTACAAATTATTTCTTTAACTTTGTTCATAAACTAAGCAATAACATCCAATATTGCGCTTAACTTATTCATAATGGCACTGCCTACTCAGATGTACTCTGACTCAGTAGATATTGCAGACATACTAACAAACACATTTAGTGCATATTTTACTCCATTGATGACTATCCAAAGCCAACTTATCCCCTGAAGGTCTCAAACTCCCCATCATCACTAAAGTACATGTGCTAAAGTTGCTCTCCAAGGCTAAAATATACAGTGTGGAAAACTTCCAAGTTACGGCTTCTACACTGGAACTCATAATATATTTTGTTGTTTAATAAACAGCATTAAACAAACCCTGGCACAGCCACTCCTTAAAATATTTATCCTGAGCTTAGCCACTGGTTTTATCCCTGAGGTTTGGTGTGCAACAGCAGTGATGCCACTCTGCAAGGGTGGTCTCACCACTGACCCCAGGAATTATAGGCCCATCAGCTTGATGAGTCTGATTTGCAAAGTCATGGTACATATTATAACTGACCTGATAAACTATGATATTAAAGGTCTCATCAGGGTAGACCCACAACAGTTTGAATTTGTCAAGTGTCAACATACTTTAACCTGGTTCTCACCCATGCTACCATAGGTAGTAAGTTTAATGCATTGCAAATAGATCTGTATGTTGTAAGATATTGAGCAAATTGGCTAAAAGACAGACTTCACAGGGTGCTTAGCAGGTGCCTTATGAGAGAGTATGAAGGTCACCAGTTGTGTTCCACAGTGCTCCCTTTTGTTTGGCATTTACTTTTCTGATCTCCAGATCATTAGCCAAGACAATTGCTGCAGATAACTGTAAATTGGAAAACATTGTCAAGTCACACTCTGACACAGAAATCTTGCAGAAAGAGCTCACACTTGCAATTCCCTCTTCTTTGATCATCATGTAATGACAGTAGTCAGAAAGTCCTACCGCAGCTGATTGCCAAGGGGATATCATCTAAACTGAAAGAGGTAATTGTCTCCTTATATTCAGCATTGATTAAGCTAGTTTTTGAAAGCAATGCCCTCTTTAGGAAGTACCTTCCTAGATATATCAAACAACTAAAAATACCCCAGAGGTACAGTATCTAACTAATAATATCATTGGCTTAGCTACCCTAAGCTGTCCCAGTATTCAGTATTTTGTAGGCTTCTGAGGAAAAATCTTTGCTTTGCCTTCCCAGCCAATACAGACCCAGAAGTCCTGGCTCTTTTCTATGTTCATAAATCAAATGAAATACTCCCACAAATACTAGAACCAGGTATCTTAATCTTCATCAGCAAATAAATAAAGCAAGATGGACAGATAGGTTCATCACATAGCACTTTTCCCACATCTGAAATAGACTCCTACTACACATTAGGCAGCATGACATGTTATCAAATGGGAACTGGATGATTGGAAGGGTATTCACAAATCCACACTTGGCTTAAATGGCCTGTCCCTCTTTAATTCAGGAAGTTCTGTCTTGAGGCGGGGTACTGTAAAAACATAATTGTCATGTATTTCCTATGAACCCATAATCCTATGACAATGAATTCTTGAAGAAGTTAGGGTGCTGTTTTACTACAGGGACACATCAAGATTTTCACTCCTTCCAAATTTATTTCTCACTCGTTTTGAGTTTGAGTGACTTGCTAGGCTATTTGTGAAGTCCCTTTGTAACAAGTCTTCAGGCTGTAGAGAAGATCTTGTCCTGCAGAGGTATTAACTGCTTTGTAAGAAGTGAAGGCTGAAGGTAGCATTATTTTAACTTGCTGTGTGCAAAGTCAGTGAGGAGTCAATAGTAAAAGAAAATCAGTGATGAGTGTGTCATCCTTTGGATGAGACATTAAGCCAATGCTCCATCTGCAGAAATTGCTGGTAGCTCATTTGGATGCAAAAGAGCCAATGGCACTTATCAAGAAGAGTAGGGGAGTTTCTCCATTGCCCTAGCAAAATTTCCCCTTAGTTAATTTGAATACCTCCTCGGGTCTCTCCTGAAAAGAGGCCATTGAGGCCATTTGCTTAGTAGGGCTGACCTGTTCAACAAAGTGTACATGTGTATGTATGTATATATATATATATATATATATATATATATATATATATATATATATATATATATATATATATATATATATATATATATGTATGTATCTATATATATATATATATATATATATATATATATATATATTTTTTTTTTTTTTGCTCATTTGCGCACACACACACACACACACACACACACACACACACACACACACACACACACACACACACACACACACACACACACACACACACACATATATGGAAAAAACTATTTTCCTGACCTGAATGTTCTTTATGCTGTGCTCTGGCAATTAATATGTTTTGCATGTATTTAATATAATGCATCCATAGCTACTGTTGTTATTAGTGCCTGATTTTAACTTTTATGAAGTGTTTGAATCAAAGCATTTCAATTAAAAAAATATGTTACTTGCACAATCCTTCTAGAATTCATGAAACAGGGGTATAATGAAGACAACACAGAGTCATTGGTACATATTGCTGATAAATGGCAGTGTAGGTAACATTTCAGATTCTCTATGTTAACTAATGCTATGGAGTTTTCACTTTATTAAATGCTTTAGGTTTCATGCCCCAGAATTCTGAAAGGCTTAGCATGATATGAAAGCCTTCACCTGAATGTTTTCCACATTGCACAAAACAGTTCCACTTCATGGACTGGTCTACTACTTCTTCCCTAGAAACGTCTACTGCTTCTGATTTGCATGGCTTAGTCACTCAGATTCAGGAAATTGTTCAACTGATTAAAATTTTGCTCTAGCAGAAAAACGTGACCACCATAAAACACAGTGGTCAACCATTCACTCCAACAGGGGTACTCACAGTGTGGGTTAGTTCAACAAAAGTGTGGGGATGAGGGTGTGTTATTGTATGTATGTGCATAGATGTGTCTATAGGGGCATGAATGCGGCACTATTAGAAAAATGTGTGTGTGTATGTATATACATATATATATATATAGAGAGAGAGAGAGAGACTACAAGAAAAACCTAGCCAAGCTAGAGTTTTCAATGTGTGATACCTTAAACCTACTGTAACAGAGGCCCATGGGATATATGTGAATGACCCCTTAAGTACATCAAGTGCTTTAGCTATATGTCTTCTGAATGTACATGACTTTTTCATTTTTGAGTCTTTAAGGATTCATTCAGGCCAATAAAGCCAAACCTCACTAGCTGTGAACATGCATGCTTTGCCTTCTTATGAACTTGTCAGCACAGCATAAGTGGACCATTTGGCAGGGTCTTTAAATCCAGCTAATGTCCATAACCATTAAGGTGTCTGCAAAATATCCCAACTAACATCCAAATCAAAGAGTAAAAAGGTCACACAGACAAACTAGCTAGTAAAAACTCCAAAAAAAAAAAAAAATAGCCAAGCTAGAGTTTTAACTGCTTGATACCTTAAGCCTCCTGTAATACAGGCCTATGGGATATATGCGAATGAACCCTTAAGGACATCAAGTGTTTTGGCTGTATGGCTTCTGAATATCAATTATTTTTTCCTTTTTTTTCCTTTTTAAGTCTTTACAGATTCATTCAAGCCAGTAAAGCAGACCCCACTAGCTGTGGACATGCATGTTTCTGCCTTATTATGACAAGCTTCTGCTGTGCTGATGAGTGCACAGAAAGATTTCTAAAGGATTTTGGGCCTCATTGGGCTGTAGCTGAAAATTATAATGGGTCTTCTTATTTGGTGAAGCAATACAACATGATTTCAGACTGAACTGGAAGTAGAAAAAGCAGGGCCTATTTCAGACATATGGGCCTAGAGCTGTAGCTCCATCAGCCCTCTTATTAATCCAGCCCTGCTAAGGAGGTACCTTTGTTAAAGTGAAGCATGGGCTGCTAGGGAAAACACTAGCATGGTCAAGTCTGACAGAGCTGGCATTCAATTTAGAGACATAGTAGAAAGCCAGTAATGAGATCTTTCTCTTTGTGCTCATACATGTGTCTGTATCACATTTTCTCACCATTATGCTAATTGACCAACCTGCAGTGAGCAATTAGTGGAAGTGGTGAGCATTTTATTAAATTCTATGGATGAACTTTTTATTGATCACATGACACCATTACAAGTCTTGTGCTATGGCCTACAGTCCTCTACATAATGACAGGAATGACCAAGTTATTTTGTTGCTTTAAGAGATGAGAAATAAGATTAATTTATAATGAATGACTGAGCAGATCTTTATAAAAAATTATAGAATACATAATTAAACAACATTTAATTGCAATATCTTAAGAGTGGACAGAAAAATCATCACTCTCAGTATTATGTGAAGGAATTTAAAACCTTATTTCTGTGAAGCTACCCACGTGAAATAAATCTATGTTTCATAATTTTAATTAAGAATGCCTGCTAGCAGGTTTGAGTAATGTCTAAATGGAAATCCTAAGCAATTCTTCCTAATATAATTACTAGGTTTTATGAGATTTTTGAAACTGTAGCTAGACGTACTATTTAATTTGTAGTGAGAAAGAATGAATATTGCAGAAGGGATACATTGTGGTAACATGACCTTAACACTAACTGTGGTAAGTTTTTTGTAAACAGGGCATGTTCTTTTTAAAATATTTGCTGAAAATACATAATTTACATTGTAAACAATGTATGCAAAAGCATGTTACTGGCAAACATCAGAAATTGAAATAAAATCTCTGTTACTGGCAAGTCACTCCCATAGAGCAGGGCTGAAATATGAGTTATCTGAATCTTTAATGCAAATTGAGCCTTTGTTGGAAACAAAACTGAGAACACCGTTTCATTTTCAAAAGCTTTATTAGTTGACAGAGAGCCCATATACATGTGGATAACAACTCATATACTCCACACATTTCAAGTCACCTGCATTACCTTACATTTAGTTTTAGTGTAGCTGAAAAGTAAAATTATGCTACCCATTTCCTTTTTTGTGTTTCCTCTTTCAAGAAAATTACCAAAATCAAAATATCATAAAAATAGCAATTGAACAAGTAGCTAGGAAATTTGAATGATTGTTAATGAGAAAACTGCTTCCATAAAGTCAAGTTATTTAGTGTGGATATTTTAATTGCTTTATAAAAATTCAAGCACAATAAAATAAGGATGCAAAACTTTGCTATGTCAACTGCTCTGTACTGGTTGTACAGCTAAACGTCTGGAAATGCTTAATTTAAAAAATGCGGTTATTCTCCAGCCAAGACTAAGAATATTTTAATAATTTCACACCTCCTGGAAAATCTCTTCTACTGCAATACTTTTTAAAAATGTTTGCTCTTCTGTAATGTACTTTTATTTCAGTGAATCTTCAAGGACTAAAGTGCAAAGCATAATTTAGAAGACATATTTTATTGAAATATAACTCTCATCACTGAGCACCTCGGAAGGATGAAATATTAAAGCTTGTTGATCTTCTTTCTTCCCGTGTTTCATGTGGCTGCAGACATTAGGTCAGTGGTCATAAACATGGTTTGTTCGTAAATGGTACGACCATACTCCCTAGGGGAGCAGTGTATGCAATTTTCCCTGAGGGTATTTACCTTCAGACTTGTATAGCAAAATAAATCAGTGTGGTTTGGAAAAGTCCCTCACATGTAACATCCATGGGGATTGGCTCCTGCAAAAAAATTATCTTATTTTAAGTTTTAACAGGTTGTTGCTTCCTAATTGACAGCCTTAAGTTCACCAGCACATGAAACATAGGTATATAATTGGTGAACTGTAGAAACAATATTTTACTTAAATGAGAATTTGTTGAAATTACTTTTAACTTTTTTGACCTCTTATGAATCAGAAAAAAAAGCTGAGTCACTCGTATTTTTTTTCTTCAGGCAATCTTTTTACCTCATTTGTCTGAGTGCTGGACATTTTTTGTTTCTACGTTGGATTTCTTTTTGGCTGTTGCATCTTGCTGTACAAATGGACCTTGTGCTGTTCTAATTCATTTTGTGTATTGCCATTGGCTCTTGCCTGTCGGGTGTTCTATCTGCTAGTTTTTGTATGTATTGATTTATTAAATCATTTTACCTCACTTGTCTGAGTGCTGATCATTTTTTATTTCTACACTAGAATTCTTTTTGGCCATTGAACCTTGCTGTACAAGCGGACCTTGTGCTGTTCTAGTTCATTTTGTGTTCCGCTTTTGACCCTTGCCTGTGAGGTGTTGTATCTGCTAGTTTTTGTATGTATTGATTTATTAAATCTTTTCACCTTACTTGTCTGAGTGCTGGCCATTTTTTGCTTCTATGTTGGATTTCTCTTTTCCCGTTGTACCTCGCCATATGAGTGACCTTGTGCTGTTCTACTTCGTTTTGTGTTCTGCTGTTGGCCCTTGCCTGTGAGGTGTTGTATAGGCTAGTTTTTGAATATATTGATTTATTAAATCTTTTGACCTCACTTGTCTGAGTGCTGGCTATTTTTTCTTTCTATGTTGGATATTTTTTTTTGGCCATTGCACCTTGCCGTACAAGCGGACCTTGTGTTGTTCTAGTTCATTTTGTGTTCCGTTGTTGGCCCTTGCCTGTGGGGTGTTGAATCTGCTAGTTTTTGTATGTATTGATTTTTTTAAATCTTTTCACCTCATTTGTCTGAGTGCTGTCCATTTTTTGTTTCTACATCAAAAAACTAATAAGCCTTCTACTAAGGTTGCCAACTTGCCAGAGTTTTGGGGATCATTTTGTAATACTCTTGTTGACTGCTAAAATATGTAACATATTCATTTTATTAGTCTGTTGGGATCTGACTACAGCTTTATGTGTTTTAACTCAGCCATCTGACCTTTCATTATTTATCAGCAGTGACAGTCCAGTTATAAAATTTTACGGTTTGTACTTTTAAGGTTACTCCAGCCTCACAAGTAGTTCATTTTAAAGCTTTTTGTAGTCAGCGTAATCTACCTCCTCCATATCTATATAAGTTTTCAATGCTTCTCCCATTAGCTAGGAAGAAAGAATTTTAGCCTGTGCTGACACGTTCCTGTTCTCATGTAAGGCATACTTTTTAAAAGTTATTAAGTATGATTCAATGTCTTCATTTTTCCTTTCTGGCAGGGGGGGAGGGCACAATCGCATTTGCCAGCCCTACTAATTGCTGTTGTTGCAACCGAGGAAGCTTTTTAAATACTTTCTATCTCAGGATTCACTAAGGCTTTCGATGATTCCTTCATGGTTGTTGAAGAAACAACTTAACTGGAAATCAGTAAGCAGCCACTGGAGTACAAATTTCACAGTAAATGTTAGGTCAGTCTGTACACTCGGCAGCAGAGCAATGCTGAGCTTATTTTGATAAGTCCCTGGCCAAACTGCCTGTATTCCCCAGAAGTGTCAATTCCTAATAACACAGTGCAAGCAGACATAAAAAATAAACACGCAATTATTTGTAGGATAACATAAAAACACAGCTCATTATTTCACTATCTGCAGTAGCATTTATTCAAGGTTGCAGTTCATAGGGGTAAAGCTACATCTTTACTTCACAAGTTCAGTCCCACAACAGACTGGCCCCTCACAGCAACCAGGATATAAAATAAATATCACAGATGCAGGCCTTGGCTTGGCCTTTTTTCCAGCTCCACAGAAAGTCTTCAGCTGATCTTTTTTCAGGCCACATCCACAACAAGATCTGGCTGGGCCTTTCAATGCCAGGAGTCAGGAATCTTCAGGAAGTGCCCCTGTTCAACCTCACAATGCTCCTCCCAGTTTAAAGAAAAACCTCCTCCCTGCTTTCTGCCATCCAGGCTAAAACTTTTTTATGCACCACTAAATAGGCTGAAGACTTCTCTGTCTATGTGAGAGTAGTTGCCCTCAAATTTGATCAGGGACTATGGGATAAATGCAGTGTTTTTTTCTGTATTGTCCAGGTGTTATGCAGTAGAAGAAAGCTACTTTCATAAAATGAAGAATCGGGTGTTGAACTAATATGCAAAGATAGATCAAAATGAGTAAACAGTTCATTTGGCACAATCCTTCTAATTTCAATGAATGTGTATTTGGAATCTTCAGTCTATTTCCATACCATCCCATTCCTGTGTAATGCATTTTAATGAATACAATGTAACAAGGTTTGCTAAAGACTTGTACTAATAATTTATCATTTCTAAGTATGATTTAATTAGTGACAAATTCTTAGGTATGGGTGCCTTCAGCACAATCTCTGTCTCTGGTTCATGGAGTTTTTGTTTCATATTCAAAGAAAGTCTATTCCATAAAAAAGTGATTCTTGAGAATATACATCTATCTTACCAACATATCCTATTTATGTTTTGGTTGGTTACATTTTAATCTCTTGAGAGGGTGTGTATGGTATTATTAGTTTTGTTTTGGTTGAAGTTACATGTAATCTCTTGAGAGGGTGTGTATGGTATTATTAGTTTTGTTTTGGTTGAAGTTACATTTTAATCTCTTGAGAAGGTGTGTATGTTATTATTAGTTTTGTTTTGGTTGAAGTTACATTTTAATCTCTTGAGAGGGTGTGTATGGTATTATTAGTTTTGTTTTGGTTGAAGTTACATTTTAATCTCTTGAGAGGGTGTGTATGGTATTATTAGTTTTGTTTTGGTTGAAGTTACATTTTAATCTCTTGAGAGGGTGTGTATGGTATTATTAGTTTTGTTTTGGTTGAAGTTACATTTTAATCTCTTGAGAGGGTGTGTATGGTATTATTAGTTATGTTTTGGTTGAAGTTACATTTTAATCTCTTGAGAGGGTGTGTATGGTATTATTAGTTTTGTTTTGGTTGAAGTTACATTTTAATCTCTTGAGAGGGTGTGTATGGTATTATTAGTTTTGCAGATGTGCAGGAGGTTATATAGGACTAGATCCTTCAAATTTCTATAGGCTAAACAGAGGTCACCTCTCACAATTTGTAGTAATCAGAAGAGAGAGAGAAAGAGACAGTGCTTTAAGGTGGTCTGGATAGCTCAAAGAAAGCATGCCCTTCATTATCTTAGTGAGGAAATGCTGCATTTTCTCGAGATGGGTCGTATGCATAGACAAGTACATACCAAACTGTCCATTATACTCTATTATGAGCCTGATGAAGGAAGAGTAGAGACAGATGATAATTTCCTTATATTTATAGGTTCATAGGTTCATAGGTTGGTACTAGGCTATCGGCCCTAGGGCCTATACAAGCCTAGCCATAACAATTCCCTGGATATTTCTTCCTACAATAATTACTTCCCTGGACCCCTGTCTACCAGGGTGACTGACGTGATCCCCGGGGTGAATTTCCTATCTCCCATTCAATCGTCAAGGTTCCTTTTGAAGAGGGCCAAGGAGGCACTCTGCTTGACATGTATGGGCAGTCTATTCCAGAGTATGGGGAGTCTCTGGGTCAGGAACCTATCCCTCCAGCAAGTTTTGTTCATTGCGATGACAAGGTTTAGATCCCTGGAGCATGTGGCTCTGAGGGATTGGGATTTCTTGAAGTGGAGCATGTCCAACAGCTCAGGGTTTGGCATGGCCTTGTATGTTAAGCAGAGATCGCCTCTGAGTAGACGATATGCCACAGAGTATAGCTGGAGTTTTTTTAGACGGTCAGCATAGGGCATCTACTTTAGGCCTGTGATTCTTTTAGTGAGGTATTTCTGTGGCCTTTCCAGCTGTTGCAGATGTCTTGTGAGGTATATACCAAACAGGGCATTGTACTCTATGATGGGTGTAATGAGGGATGTGTACAGTGGGGCAATGACCTCATTTTGTCTGGATGAAAAGCCCTTAGTGATGAGGTGTGCCACATAGAAGGATTTCCTGACTGTTGTGGTGATGTGGTTATCAAAGGTGACACCACTGTCCACCTGTGTCCCTAAGTCTAAGTATTTAGAAGAAATATCCCCTGGTGATTGGTCTGGTTGGTGATAGGATTTTCTAACAGTGGCTGCATGGTGATCAAAGGATAGTTCATTGTCAATGAAAGTGCCCCTGTCCCTAATGACTGAACCAACTTTCAAAGGGTGTCACCTGTGTGGTAGGTGCAGGGGTGCCAAGTTTTTCCCAAAAGAACATAATGCTGCATTTCTAGGCATTTCGTTTTTAGGCCATGGTCCAGGCACAACTTAATGGTGTGTGTTAATCCCTCCTGAAGAATTTGGAAGTTAGATATTGTGTGAATGACAGCTTCAAGTTTGTAGTCATTTGCAAACTTGGTCAGCCCCAGGCCCCTTATGTCACTCTTGACATCAGATAAATAAATATAAAAAAAGTGGTCCTAAGAATGACTCATGTGGGACACCACTGGTAAATACTATTTCCAATGAGAGGGTGCCCCCCACACTAATAGATTGAGTTCTGTCCATTACTCAGGCTACTACCCATTGGGTAACATAGTGGTTTACATATATATTGATAATATTATCAATAATGACTGACTGTGGGATGGTATCAAAGGCTTTGGCCAGGTACAGGTAAGCAGTGTGAACTGATTTGCCTAATTCTAATGCATCAGTGACATGTTTAAAGAAGCTCACCAGGGTCATGAGACAGGCTCTGCCTTTCACAAACCCAGACTGGCTTGGATCCAGAGCTTGTAGCCTGCCTATGTCTTTGCTAATAAATTCCATAATAATGCATTCCACTGCTTTGCAGATAATACTGGTGTGCTTACAGGTCTATAGTTTCTGTAGATGCAATTTCAGACACACTACACTTTGCACTAAAACACCTTGAAGGGAGGAACAACTATGTAAGGCTGCTGCACATCAACTTCAGTTCTGCATTTGCACTGTGATACCGATGCAACTGGTGGATAACCTCATGAAACTCGGGATAAACAAGCACCTATGTAACTGGACTCTTGACTTTCTGATTGGTAGTCCCCAATAGACATCCACTGGAAGCAACACCTCTCAACGCATAGTCCTGAATACTGGTGTTCCCCAAGGTTGTGTGCTCAGTCCCTTGGCATTCACCATCCTCACCCATGACCATACTGCAAAACATAACTCAAAGCATATTATAAAATTTGCTCATGATACCACAGTCATGGGTCTCATTAGTGGGGGGATGAACACAACTACAGGAATTAGGTGCACACTTTGATTGCCTGGTGTGGCAGGAACAATATGGACCTGAATGTTAATTTTGATTTTGATGGACTATGTTTGTAATCTGAAGAGACTGCTCTTTCTTAAAAAAGGCACTACTCTATAATAAAACTACCCTCTACAACCTCTGCAAACTCAACCAATTAAGTCCCTCACTATAGACCCTCCCAAATCAAAATGCACTGTACTGACCACTCCTTCTCCATTCTTGCACCCAAACTCTGGCAATCCTCCCATGCAAAACAAGTTTCCTCTTTCCCTACACCTCCATCAAAACTCTGTCTGCAAGCATTTTTTCACTGGACACATCACTTAACTCCTGCCTCAACTACATCACTTTTAATTCAACACTCTGCTCTCAGCTGCTGCTTACCTCCCACATTTACTATTAAAATGAATCCACATTTATTTTCCTACTCTGTTAATATTATTTACTCAAAGTCTGCAGGACTCTGTACCTTCTCCGACTACTCATATGCAATTCCATGTAGGCAATGGCTAGAGGTCAACAGAGAACTCTGTTTCTTGGGCATGAGAGATGATGACCTTGATAATTATGCCAGCTGTGCTAGCTGTGCATGCTAGTCTCAGATTATAGCAGTAATTAAATAAAAACAAGTTCAGAGTGAATTACACTCTAGCTTTAGCAACAAAGCACAAATATCCATATTTATGGCATGTAGACTATGTCAGATACCCAAACATATGGCTGAGTAATACCTCTGGCCAATCTTTTGTTAGAACATATGGAGATTTAAGGAAAAAGTTAGGATTTCCATAGGTAAAAAGATGGTGGGTTATAAATGGGTGAAATGGCCCAGAAAGTGCATTTTTTTGCCATTGTTTTGTATGTCTTCTAAACATTTCCAGTAGACAATCACAGAGATTTTTAAAGGTGTACACAAATATAATAAAAAGAGTTTGTGTGGGATTGTGGCTGACCTAGGTATAATGAGATAAAATTATTCTTGAAAAAGAGATGGGAGGCTTGAATGCCCCAATTAATCATGGAGACTTATTTTAATGGTATTCAACTAAAATTATTATCTCTGATTTCTGTGAATAATATGATTGTCAATGGAAAAAGCTGCTTAAGTTAAGAATAGTAAATTCAAATCAGTTTGAGATGTCCTATGACTACAGAACAGAGGAGATTAAGCCATGGATAACTTTTTATGCTTGGGGTCCTGGAAAAGATGGGGTTGTGTAATTTGAAAAGTAGGTAGACAAAACTGATATACTGAAATCAAATGAAAGTATATAGTAACTGGAGTACTTGGGAACAGGTGAAAGGAAAGTAGGGGCTTCCTAATTTCTTGAAGTATTGAGCAAGAAGGGCTGCTTAGTACTGCACGTAATACAAGATTGGTACAATTGTGGGAAGCGATTCCATCTGAAATTGTCTCTTTAATATTGAAGGCTAGATATGATAGCCCTTTCTGATGCCTCAACATTGTTAGTATCCCTTTTTTGTGTCTCACAATATAATAAGACATCAGCCACTAACCTTTGTAAAGGAATTGATGAAAATTCTTTCTTAAGGGAAAATTAGGCAAAAGAAAAATGAGTCAAAATATAGAATAGACCAATTAAATATACACACTAATAACTGATTGTGCAAGGAAGAATTAAAACCCATATTGTAAACAGGGAGTTGACAATAGAATGACTCTGACTACATCTAAATAGCCTTCTACCACTCGACACCATAAAAACTCCATTGCCAATCATGAGCGGACAGGTGATCCGCTGTGGCGACCCTAACCGGGAAAAGCCGAAAGAAGAAGAAGAAGATTGTAGACTAATTTTTACTGTCACTAAAATATTCTGTATCTGCAGATGACACATAAGCAGGTTGTCTTATTGTACTGTTTTGGAGAAATAAAATATATTTTTTCTTCTCTACAGCTTCTGTAAAAATGTTTTTTACTACTTATGGGGTTTGTCTGTAGTTAATCAAGTCCATATTCCAGAATAAGGAAGAAGATACAGGAATCCTAATTCAGCTTTCTCTGCAAAATAAAGGTTTCCACATCCAAACAACATTCTTAAACAGAAAGAAAAGAGAGTACAGTTAACTTACAGTAACAGTAGATGTTCTAAAAGATCACGGTTGCAGTAGCCTTAGGTATATGGGTTGTAGCCTGTCTAGGATATAACAGCTGATCAGCTTCCAAAGCTTAAGGGCATCTTCTATGTGCCCAGACTGTTGACAGCTTGAAAAGAGATGGAGAAAATCAGCTGTCCGGGTGCCAAGTCCTTCAGAGTTTTCATGCCAACTGAAAGAGGGAGGCTAGAACTCTGAAAGTAGTTAATGCTAGGTAAATAAAAATCAATGTACACATCCTGGCAAACAAAATGCACAAAAAAGGGAGATGGAAGGAGAGAGGGGCTACTGCAGCATTAAGTTTACTTACACAACTGCACTGTGTTCATCATTGCATCACAGCTGCAGTAGCCTTAGCTATATGGGTAGAATACCTTATCTTTTAATGTTTGGGAGGAAGAAGGATGAAGCTCCAAGAATCCCTGGACAATGGTCCTAGCAAAGCCTGTTCTGGTCCTGGAAAGGCATATAGTTTGTAGTACTTCGCAAAAGTATGTCCAGAGGACTAAGTAATTGCCTCTAGAATATTTCTAGAGTGAACCCCTTTC
Source organism: Protopterus annectens (assembly GCF_019279795.1). Classification (NCBI taxonomy): domain Eukaryota; kingdom Metazoa; phylum Chordata; order Ceratodontiformes; family Protopteridae; genus Protopterus; species Protopterus annectens. The sequence goes on along the minus strand of NC_056745.1, from coordinate 282,696,795 downwards.
CAAAAAACAATGAGGAAGCCAGGGCTCTAGCAGAATGTGCCTTGACCCTGCCTGGAATTGGCTTGTTATAGTGGAAATAACAAAAGGAAATAGCATGGGACAACCATTTGGAAATTGTTTGCTTTGACATTAGCTGTCCTTTTTTACTTACATTCATAAGAAATAAATAACTGATCAGAATTTCTGAAAGTTTTAGTTCTCTCAAGATAGTAACTGAGTTGTCCGTGAATATCCAGAGTATGAACAATCTCTTCTCTGTCATTTTAGGTTCTGGAAAAAAAGATAGAGATGGATAGCTTAGCTCATAGTAAACTTAGATACCACTTTAGGCATAAATGGATGATTAGTTCTCAAAGAAACCCTGTCTTTGTGGAAAGTGTCATAAGGTTGTCCCACTATGTGAGCTTGCTACGCCAAAACCCTTCTTAAAGAAGTCATTGCAATCAACAACTCTTTTTTTCCATGTCAAGAACTTCAAATCAGTCTGATCAACTGGTTCAAATGAAACAGAAGTTAATTTTTCCAAAACAAAATTAAGATGCCAAGGAACAGCCATCTGTTTTCTAGGTGAATGAGTATGCAAAACCTCTTTAAAAAACATGTTGACATTGCAATGCATTGAAAGAGGGGAATCCATGGTCAGACATGTTGAAACACCTTAGTCATGGGAAATTTCAACTATCCTTCTATTGACTGGGTGACATACATGAACACAAACATGCTCACCCAGGGTTCCTGGACTTTGTCAATACAAATGCTCAGGAAGGAACAAGTAGTCTGTACCTCCACAAGGGGCTCAAGTGTCCTAGACATAATACTCACCAACATGGGGGGGTCACTGCACTCTCCCTGTATGATGCCCTCCCTGATAAGGTCGGACCATAAATCAATCTCATTCGAAGTAACTATTGAACTTGTCACTACCACAGGAGCAAAAAAACTAAAAAAGTTTTCCAAAGCAAACTACTGCCTTACTAAGTAATGGTATAAAAAGTGTTATACCCCCTGTAATCACAGACAACAGTGAATCCTATCAAAAAGTGTACACAAATGCCCTGTATATTCACTTAAACAACTGTAGTATAGACTCATCTGTGCTTGACCGGATTAAAACCAGATCCTTCCGAAAAACAAGCCACCCTGGTGGACCTCAGGTATATATAAGCATGGCCAGCTTTAGGCATAGGCAAACTAGGCAACTGCCTAGGGCACTGTACAGGCCGGCCATGTAAAGGACGCAATTTGCAGGTATTTATTCATTTTGATTTACTTTTTTCATTATGTGGGCAGCGGAACAATAGGGCAAGGAGGAGGGGCGAGCACCCTCCCACTTTTGTGCCTGCAGCCTCCAGGCTGGCCAGGAGGCTTCAACAATTAAATAACGAGTCTTCTTCTTTAAGGAGGAACATGCGTGCTTCTCATACATGCACGCCAATGTAGATGTAAAGATGTTCTGCAGTCGCGCGGAAGTTAAACTAGTAGTTCAGTTAAGAGAGGGGTTAATTGTATGTGTGCACATGTGGCCATTCATTTTAAAAAGAAGGTAAGTGTATGTGTGTCTGTGTCATTTAAACCAGGCTTCTGTATGTGAGGGAAAGTATATCTGTATGTATGGAATTTAAATTAATTTGTTCTATTTGTATGAGAGATAAAGCGTGTGTTACTGTTTGAGAGAGTAGGTGTGTGTATATGAGAGAAAAGGTGCATGTCTGTGTGTTGTATGAGAGAGTAGGAGTGTGTGGAATTTAAACTAGGTGTTAGTTGTTGTATGAAAGAGACGATATGTGTGTGTGCTTCACGAGAGAGTAGGTATGTATGTGTATTGCTATGTGAGAGTAGCTGTGTGTATGCTTTAGAGCTCAAGTTTGTTTTACTCCTCTAGTCTTCATGCTGGTTTATTAAAAGTTGTAAAGAGAGTGAGAGAGAGAGAGAGAGAGAGAGAGAGAGAGAGATAGCTATATATATATTTATTTGTGTGTGTATATGTATGCATATATATATATATATATATATATATATTTTTTTTTTTTTAATGCGTTTTTTGTGTGTGTGTGTGTGTGTGTGTGTGTGTGTGTGTGTGTGTGGGGGGGGGTTGTCTTTTATTTTATTTTTTGGTTGTGATGGAAAAGAGGTCAAGTTCAGCCATGTGGAATTAAGTAAACTGCGTGTAAATGAACCTGTGCTATGCTGTAAGTCTGCTGTTTCATCTTTGCAGAACTAGCATCTTGATGGAATGGCTGAAAAAGGATGATACATGTATTGATGTTAGGTGTTATGTGGGCATTAGGACTGATAATACATTGAATATATAAAACGTTTGGAAAAAAAAACAATAAATACGAACATCCTATGATATCTGTGACAGTCCATAGTTAAATGCTGTGTGGCAAAATCCCCATATGAACAGTTAGATGAGATGTGTAATCATTTGTAATTAAGAAAAAAGTCAAATCTTTATAAGGGCTTGAATCGGGTTTTGCTACTGAATCTGCTGTTTGAACTTTCTGCTCGATATGCATTTTCTCTTGATCAAAGTATGAGCTGGGATTAGCTCTACAGCTGAGATTGTTAGCCAACAGATAAGCTATGCAAATCTGAAAGTTAAATATAGTTTTTCAAAGGATGTCTTTTGTAGACCTAAAATGTTGTCAGCTGTTAGGTCAAAATAAGTTATTTTTGAAAATGTTGAAAGGATTGAGGAATCTTGAAATCCAGAACTCAAAGAAAAGTTTGGGTTCTTGGTAGCAGTTGTCCTTCATACTCAGCCTTATTAAGGCACTTCCTGACAATATTAATGAGTTTAGCACTAGACTGGGGAGATGGAACAAGTGCAGTCTTGAAGAAATTTAGAAGAATAACAGCCTTGGGCTATTTTCCTATTTATGACAGAGTATCTTTTTACAAGGATAAGTGCTCAGAATGAGTCTGCCGTAGAGTAACTGTCTTGTCTTAGAAAGTTTTTTTTTTCTTTAGACCCTCTCCTTTCTGGCATAGGATTTAATCATGTTGATCAAACAGACTCTGGGATTTTTATTGTACCAGATAAATACATTGTTTAAGGAATTAATTCTAATAAAGTGAGTGTGAGCTACATGACAAAAAATGGTTTAAGTTGAACATTCCTGGAAATGTGTTATTTTAACTCTTGAGAACCTGGCTTAAATGTTACATTTCATTTGGTCCTGTTTTTCTAAATTGTGAGCAGTTCCATCAAGATCATATCTAAGCAGGTATTAAGTATAGCCGTGGTGTCTGTAGTGTATGAGATGCCTAGTGACTATGAACTTGTTGGTCATTTCCTATTGCAATATTACCAACTTACCAATTTTTTAATGTAATATAGGCAATTCTTCAAGGGAAGCAGGCACTGAATTTGTAGATAAAACATTGATATGTGAAATTGTTTTGCCAGTAGCAACCTCTTCATTAGTTACAGATTTCTTTAATGTGGAATTCAGATAATTTTACTTCTGCAGAGATTGTGCGTATGGAGTAATATTGGTGGATTGTAGTGGCAGAAGTCTTGAGTGGCCTTTTATGGTTGAAATTTTCTGAAATGGGTAGTTATTGGTTCAATACATTTTGTTTCATTGTTTATTAAAAGAATGTTTAAAACTACAAATTTAAAACACTTTCTAACAAGTGGTGCTGTATTATACAAGGAATATAATTCAATGCAATCAGGAAGGTGAATCAAAGAATAAATACATGTATGCATGGCCCTAAAAATGTGTGTAAGGAGTTTTAAAAACAGCCCAAAGATAAACTTAATTCTTCACTGGCCAAATGCATTTTCTATGAATGTGGGTTTTCATGCTGTTTCAATGAATGTGAGTTTTTCCATTTCAATGAATGTGAGTTTCAAGGACAGAGAAGTTTACTGCTTATGCTAAGTCTGTTTTCATTGCGAGACTGTATTGGTTAGTAAATGGCTACCTGTGTTTGTGCTATTTTATTTCAATATCTGTAATCACTGTAGAAGCAAATCAGAGAACAGCATGCATGGTAACTGGTGAGAAATAACTAAATAATGGAACAATGGAATAACTGAGGAGGGGGCTGCTGCTGGGGAGAAGGGGTTGCTGCAGGAGAGGCTGCTCTGGGGGGCAGTCTATTACCCTGCTTAGGGCCCTATTTGACCATGATCCGGCTCTTGTATTTAAAGTAGAAAATACTATGCAGAGGTAGTTGCAGTTAAAGATATCTTGTAATGTAGTTATTCTTCCTATGCATTTAAATAATTTAAGGAGATGACTGGAGTGACTTTCTTGGAGTGACTCTGTGGGTGTGGCTCAAATAGGGGTGTTTTATGACTATGGTGTGGGTGGGGCTTAAGGGGTTCCAGAGCAGTACTTCGCCTAGGGCACCATTTCGGCTAAGGCTGGCCCTGTATATAAAAACAAGAGAGACTCACCAGAGGAAGAATTCCCTCCATTACTTTAACAAGCAAATAAGAAATCTTGTAAAGTCCTCTAAAGCTAATTACAAAGGTAAAATAGCATCCCTAGCTAAGGATAATCATAAGGCATTCTTTAAGTACGAGATCTAAAAGGGAATGCCCAGCTATGTGCCGAACTGGTAGTGGATCGTACCACTCATACTATACTGAAGGAAGTTGCCAACCTGCTAGCTGACAAATTTGGTGAAAACTTCACCCCCCCCTGCCCCCACCATCCATACCCCCAAAGCATTCCTGACACCAGTCCTCTACCTAGTATCTCTAGAGATCAGGTCACATCTCTGCTCTCCAAGGCCAAAAACATGATCTGAATGGGACCTGATAGCATCCCAGGTTGCTTATTAAGCAATCTAAAACAAACCCTAGTGGACCTACTTGGCATTCTCTTTAACCATTGCCTGAGAACTGACTTTATTCCAGCAGAGTGGAGAACAGCAACAGTAATCCGCTTGCATAAAGGAGTGCCATCAACCATCCCTAGGAAGTATAGATCCATAAGTCTAACCAGCCTCATCTGCAAGGCCATGCAAAGAATCATTATGGACTTTAGCAACGAGGATATAGGAAACCTTTAAACTTTAGACCCAACCCAGTTTGGCTTCATTAAGGGTAGATCATGCTTATTAAACCTAGTAGACTTCTTTGAGAAAGTCACCAAAGCTCTGGGTGAAGGTAAGACATTTCATACTGCCTATCTTGACCTAGCCAAGGTTTTTGACACAATCCCCCAATCAGGTAACATTGAGAAACTCTCCCAGGTGGGAATTAACTCTTACATCACTAGATGGGTAGCCAATTGGCTCATCGACAGAACACATACTGTCAAAGTTGGTGACTTCAGCTCTACCAGTAGACCCATCACCACTGGCATACCTATTTCTCAGAAGTCCAGGCTAAAGTAGACAGCCTTTTGCTTACCAAGTTTGCTGATGATTGCAAATCCCCCAATGAAGTTAACATATTACAGAAGGGGCTAACACAAACAAATGACTGGTGCCAAAGCCACATTCTAAAACTAAACGCAAAAAAGTGCATTATTATCCCCTTTGGCAAAGTGGAATTCCCTGCTAATTACAATATTGACAACACCCCCATAAGTTCAAACCCAGTGGTGTGAGATTTGGGAACACAGGTAGAAAGCAATCTAAACTTCTCCCTCCAAGTTTCCACAGTGGTAAGGAAAGCCTTCTATGTTGTGCATCTCATAAGTAATGGCATCGCATCCAAGTCTAAGGATGTTATAACTTCACTGTACTTGACCCTCATCAGACCATTAATAGAGTACAATGCTCCCTTCTGCATGTACCTCACCAGACACCTGCAGCAGCTGGAGAGACCACAGAGGTTTCTCACCAAGAAAATACAGGGCATCCAAACCATGACTTACATCAATAGACTGAAAGGCCTGTCAATGCACTCTATATCATATAGGTTGTTGAGAGGTGACTTGTGCCTGGCCTCCATGGCAGTCTCTGACCCTGCTCTAGTGGATATGCTGCACATCCACAAGTCAAATGCACAAGAGTCACTCATTTTACGGATCTTAACCTAGCCTGTGACATTAACAGAGCATGCTAGACAGACAGCTATATCTCCCAGAGATTGCATCTACTCTGGAATAAACTTCCAATTCACATGAAGCATCACTGACCCTATTCAAGTACAACCTGGACAAATGGATGGGAGACTGCAAATTCCCCCCTCATGGACAGGGGTAGTTGGTGTTTATCATAGATTCACTCTGTGACTTATGCCCATCTAACCAAGGACAACTGAAGCAACTTAGGATTAACATGGTTTGGCTTGTAAGGGCTCTAAGACCGCTAACCTAGTAACCTCCTATGAACCTATGAAATGGCCAACAAATAAACCTTCACAGAGGAGCAACAAAGGTCAGAATATAATGCTGCAGACCAATATTATAGAATCAGAGAAATAATGTGGCACCAACTAGAAAATATTTTCCATTTCCTATTGTATGATTTCCTAGTGGCAGGTTGCTTTGCCTCCTTTAAAACCTGCTGCATGTTCTCAGAAAATAGGTACCTAAAATATTAATAAAACTCTATCATCAAGGCAGTTAGCTGACGTTGTTTCAAATCGAGGATTATCAACCAACCACTGTCTTGTGTGAGTCAGTTCAGTCTGTGAGAACGCTTGAGTTAATTGATCTTGGCCATTTTTAAAAGAAGGAATAACCACTCTTGCCTGGGCTAGGAGGGAGTCAACACAATGATCTTTGAATATTCCTTATGAATCTTCAGAATGACATTGAATATCAATGTAAAGGGTGGAAAAGCATACAGAAAATTCTCATCCAAGGAAATGAGAATGCATCTGTTTTCCAAGTCTCCTTGCAAGGAGTCCTGGAACAGAATTTTGCCAGTTGTTTGTAGTGAATGAAGGCATATAAATCTATCTGAGGTGTTCCCCACAGCTGGATCAAATCCTGGAAGACCCCTGCTGATTCAATCTCCTATGTTAATGTGATTTGATCAGTCTTTTTTATTCCAAAGATCCACGCTTTTATCCCCAAAGGCACAGCCCAAGCAAATTCTGAGGCATCTGTTGCTACAGACTGTATTGCAGCTGGAAGGGAGAATGGGAGACTTGGATTTAGATAAAACTGATCTCTCCACAAGAGCAGTTCCCTTTTTACAAAACTGGAATTGGAAATGTTAGGGAGTATTAATGCTTGGACCATACTTAATTTTAGGTACCACCAAATTGTTCTCTTGTGGCTTCTGGCTAGAAGAATCATGAGAATCATAGATGTTATAAATCCTAAAATCCTGAGAAATGCACTTGCTGAAGTCCTGGACTGAGTGGTAAAACTCTATAAAAAAAAAAAAAAAGAAATATATATATATATATATATATATATATATATATATATATATATATATATATAGATATATATATATATAAATATATAGATATACATTTTTTCCTGTGGAAGAAAAGCTCTTCGAATTGATGTATCTATGAGACACCCCAGGAATACAAGTCTATGAGAAGAAGTCAAACAAGACTTTAGAATGCTCTCCTGTAACCTCAGCCTGTAAAGGAGCTGTCTTACCCAACTGAAAGAAAAGCAAGTCATCTATATAAGGAGAATGTGAATACCTTATGGTTTACAATAGGCTATCACTGCAGCTAGACAGTTTTAGAACACTTTTGAAGCAGTGGATAACCTAAAGGGTAATGCAGTGAAAAGAAAAGCATAACTCAGATACAGAAAACCTTAAAAAATTGAAACATGCCGCTACAGGAATGTGATGATAAGCATTCTTTAAATCTAGAGTTATCAGAAAACTGGAAGGGAGAATAAGTGGTAATTCTGGTCTCCATGAAGCTTCTTTCTTTTGTACCAAAAACATTGTTGAATAAAAACCTTTCCCCATCAGGGAATTAGTAACAGGATCTATTAACCCTTCCGCCAACAAATGATGAATGACAGGGGTAAAAAATAACTTTGATCTGGTGGATGAAGAGGAACCCCCCAAAAAAGGTAGGGATTCCCACAGCCATTTGTACCCTGATGGATCACTTTCAGACCCATGTGTCTGAGATGATCCATTGCCAAAATAGAGAAATGGAAAGCCAGATTTGGGGGAAGACTGTAAAGGATATCCAGGGTGGGAATGATAGAGGGTTCCAATTTATATATAATCATTCAGAGTTGTTGGGCTGTCCTTATTTCTGGGAGACTCCCCGCATCTCTTTGGAGCCTCCTTGCCATTTGTTTTTGAACATATGCTTACCAGATGTTTCCTGAGACTGCTTATTTTGCTTTTTATAAAAAGGAGCCTGAGTTAGGGATGAAACCTTTAAGAAAGGTTGACAAATGTCCTTGAACCCCTTGAATCAGTTTCCTTTTCACATCACTTTTATTCATAACATCAGCATCAGATGGTCCCAATACAACCACCCTATCGAGGGAGCATTCAAAATGTCAGCTTTAACATCTTCAGACAAATTTTGAAAATGTTTCTCTGCAAGTCCACTCATAATAGAGACAGTGACTACTTATCTGGAAGAGGCATTAGCTGCCTCATAAGCACAGTTCAAATAATGTTTGGTTACTTGAGAAACAGAGACAATAAGAACATTTAGAGAAGCTTTTCCCTAAGCAGAAGTAAAAGTGTTAGCAATGTTCCTTATATTTTCAAAAGAAGTTAACAAAAACTATAACATATGTGTTTTGCAGTTAAGAATCATAAAAATAAAAGTGGCAAAGGAATCAGAGGAATGAACTCTTTTCCCAACTCTATCAAAAGCTTTCTATTCCTGTCAGGGGAGATTAGCATTTACCAAATGTTTAGTTGTAGAAGAAAATCACTGCAGGGTCAGATCTGGGATTAAAAAGCAAATATTTATAAGACCAAGAAACTTTAAAAAGTCCTTTTGGCTGTCAGGCATGTTGCAGGCTGTAAAAAAACAATAACTTTGAAGCTAAAAGAACAGGTGGAGCAGCAGTAGACTGGGGGGATTCCAATTATAATAAATTATAAGATTTTACAAAGAAATTGGAATATTATTTTGTCTTCACTGTGAAAAAAAATACAGGCTCATCATAGATAGGGTTTCAGAAAAAGAAAATGCCTCCAAGGGAAAAATCAGTAGAAATACTCTCCTCAGAGTCAGAATCAGTTGCCTGAGAATAAATAACAGAATTTTCCACTCAAATCTGTTCCTTGTTCATCACACTGGTAATCTTGTGAAAATGAAGAATTCATTTAGTCTTACCAGAAGATCTAGAATGAGATGGGTTAAGAGCTTGAACTAAGCCCTGAGCTAAGCCCAATAAATCTTTCTATCTAAAGTAACAGAGTCAGGAGAAGATAAATGTTTAACTTTCTGCTTATTTTTTTTTAACAGGAACATCCATAGAAGCAGATTGACCCATGTCAGGAACATCACCATGGGAAACAAGCACCCTAGTGCAGTTAGGCAGAGAAGCATTCCCCACTCATTCCTCCAAGACTGACAAAAGTAGTTCTCCTATGCCCACCAAGAATGCTCCACCAGCTGCAGAGGATGTATCTAATCCTTAGTCCATGGTGGCTAAAGGGACTACACCAGAGGAACTCAGGGAAGGAAGGAGATAACTGGTCTGAGGAACCCATCTGCGGCTGAGGCAAAGAAGCAGCATGTTGAAGAGACAAAAGTTGTCTGGAACTGTTATTCTTTCTGTGACCGGGTATATAAGAACTGATGAATGGGTAAGCTTATCCATAGTAAAGCCAAGAAAGAAGCCTGAAAGCCAGGTAATGATGACAGCAGCAGTCTGTAAGTGGTACATATAAAAAAGTAGTGGTTTTACCATAAAGACAACAGTAACAATTACAGCACACACTTGCCCCAGCCACTAAAAACAATCTATAAAATCTGTGTTAATAAAAATTAGAGAAAATCTTGTAAAAAGAAAAGTTTACACATAAATAAAAGAACCATGCTTCTTTAACTACAGAAATGTTGCTTGAAAGTCCAAAAATAAGCAAATTCCTAGAAAAACAATATTTTCATTAGAAAGATACTGTTTTCGTCATAAAATTAATAATGGGAGTTTTTTTTTTTCCTGAAAGGAACTTATCTGCCCAGCAATGGAGAAATGTAAGCCAACTATCGATCCTCAAAATCATACAAAAGGAGTGTTCTTTGGTGACAGGAAAGCTCAGATCACCACAGGAGCTGGTTAGCCTCTTTCAACAGCCACCATCAGATCGATGCTCTAAATCAGATTTCGTTTTTAATTTTTAAAGAATTTTATCTTTACTATTTACTGCATACTGAACATATCACACATGAAGCCGTAACTTCTAAATGCATGTCCATTCACAGCAATAAACACATAAAACATGCAAAAAATAATGCCATGATTGGAGAACAGTATATACAAAATATATAATTCAGATTCATCTATCATTTATCATGTGTTTATCTTACTCAGTAGTGTATGGAGTTATTATATACCACCTACACTAATAATACAAGCACTGAAGTTATTACTAAACATCTTAGAATCTTTGTTATGTCTGCTCATTCATTCCAAGTCTTGCGTTATCCCATATTATCAGTGGAGACATAACCATAATAATACTGACATCATTGCTTTCTGCAAGCAATCTTATATTTGATTTGCTGTCAAGAGACTCTATGCTAGGCCTCTCTCTCATCTTTTCAGTCACTCCTTATTATAATTGAATCCATTTTTGTTTTGGTGATCACATCATCACAACGTATATTCCAACTTTTAAACATCAATGAAGTTTTAAATACTATAAGTTAATAACATGGCAAGAATTGTTTTTTCTTGTAGTCTAACCTCACCCTTGGATTTTTTGCCATCTTATATAAAAATTATATCACTGTGAGCTTTTAAACGACCATATATTAGATATTTAGTGTACCTATCCAATCAAATTAAACTTACCTTAAACTTATTATCCAAAAGCATTAAAGCATATCAGCCACTAGAAAACAGTTAACCTATTTCTGCACTCAAATGCAAGTATTTGTGTAAAAATGGAAACTCATTAAACAAGCTATTAAGTTTTTCCTCTAAAACATAAACTTGTAAATTCATATTCTTTATCTCTGTCCATTTTTAACTTAGCATATTTTACAACTGCTCCCCCACATGAAAAACACTTCTTAAATGTATCATTTCCAGCCCCTATTTAATAATCCAATATTACCACCAAAGGATTAATATCTTAAAGTAAATGTACATACCTTCCTGATCTGATAAAATAAAATACCATGGAATAAATGTCCTCTGTGTTTGTTCTTCCCCATATAAAAATTAGATGGTGAAATGTATGTGCAAGAGTCCAGTAAGCCATCTAAATCCTCCAATATACATTTGTGTGACCATGTTAAGACATTATCAACTTCTACTCTCCCACTCCTATCTACAGTCATCTACACGTTCACATATCATAACTTTATATCACACATGGCCACAACTGTTTCTACTTATAAACATTGCCCATGCCTCACTTTCCCAGTAATACATCATTCTGTTAATTAAAGCAGCCATATTTATTAGGTAATCCAATTAGCCATTTTAAACTGTAATATTCACCTTCTGTACTATCAATATGTGTTGAGTAATACTTAAACTCTACATACATTTCTACTATCAGTTTACTAGTGCACTTGTGGGCATCATATTGAACATATTAATAAAACTTGTACTACTAACAGTTCTGACACAGTTTCAGTTTCTTTTTTTTTCTTTTCTGAATATACTATAAAAGAAGATGAAACAAAGGCTAAAATGGTAAAATATGTACCTGGAGATGAATTTGTTCAGCAATGCCCATATCAGTGAGGACATAAAAAGATAATGTATTTAGGTGTGTGGGTTACAAAGGATTCTATTATGGCAGCTAAGGATATGTATGAAGAGACTAAACAAATGATTATGCAAAAATTGAGAAGTTGGAAGATCTTAATTAAGAATATAGGTGTAAGATACAAGCAGTGAGAATGCTTCAAGTCCATTTAGTTGTCTATATTTTTAGCAACCAGAAGAGAAGTTGTAGACCATAATTAATAAAGAGATGAAGTAATTTATTTATTTAAGAGGCAAAGAGTTGGGTGGGTTAAGTTATTTCTCCCCATAGAACTATATGGTTTAGAACTACTGGATTTGAAGGAATAGTTTAGAGCTACACAGTTAAGGCTCATATACATAGGACAAGTAGAAGGTTACAAATCAAAGTGGGAAGTCACAATGATAAAAAGGTATGGGGAGAGGTAATTCAGAAATAAGGACAGAGTAGGAATTTGGATTCTTTGCCTTTCTCTCCATAGAAAATAGGCAAAAGGGGGCTGGAATTTACTGGAGAAAGAACCAATGTATTCGGAGCAAATAACTATGGAGCGAAAGAAAACTAGGTTGATACCATGCAGAAATTTTGACTGCAAGTTGAAGACTGTCTTCCCTGAAAGAGATTGATAGCAGGGTATAGGCACAGACTTTTACCAAGCTTCCAAATCTGCCAAAGCACCTACTCTCCCTTATACCAGGACACCAAATGTAACAGATTCAGTCACAGGTTTCCCATTGCTCTTGTCTGCAGCAATCAGTAGCAACTTACATGCATTATCAATATTCAGCAACTTTTTTGGAAAAAAAAAACAGTAAATTATCATTTTCTCTTTCACAAATTCAGCATTTAAAACATTCTCCTCCTTCATGAACTCCTATTAATTGTAAATTGTATAATCTAACGTTGCTCTGGAAACTCACAAACTGCTATTGAAGATATACCATCTGACAATATACTTCAATTGATTTATCTTTAACCCCCTCAGTTTCACTGATACTTTAGCAAGACAGCATCTGCTTGCTCTTGCAAACATTCACAATTATCCTCTTTCCATTTTTCAACTTATTTGCTAACTGTCTCAGGTCATGCCGGATGCTTTTCATAGTAATTTTCATGCCTTAAAACCAATTTTCAGACATTTTTTTTTCTCAACAAAGCACGAGACCACATGGTTGACCAGAATTCCATCTTGTACCACCACAGATACTTCACTTTCCAATATTGCTGATGTTTTATACCTGGAATACCTTACCACTTTTTTTTTCATTTGGACTTTAGGTTGCATTTTTATCAAACTACACTATAAATCATTTTTAATGTCACAAAAATAAAATTTAATAGATGAAGAGACAAGCAACTTCCAGAAGTCCTGGAGGATCCGTCCATGCCAAACCATCTTTAAAGGTACATTGTTTATTCAACAGCAAATACTCTTTGCTTTTATTTTTCTTGTGAAATCTATATAGGTCAATTGCGATATTAAGGTTTGACTGCATTTCACAGTTTATTGCCCTGATTCGGGTTAGCCTATGGTTGTCTAATTCTAATTGTATAAGCACTTAATTATTACTGCTCATCCTTTTGTTTGTCTTGTTTTCATGCATGTACATCCCAGCATGCACTGCCATTGTTCTTCAGTATGTCTTATCCGTATTGCTGTTCTGTGTAACATAATATGAGTAGAACCGCTTAGTTACACAGTTACACTGCTAGCCATCATGTTGCATTATAATAATACACAGTACACATATTTTATATTTAGGAAATGTTTTCATCTATCTTACTCCAGATCATGTAGTTTGTACTGCTGTGCCACATAGAGGGCTATGATCAGGTCTTCAATCGTAATCATGTTATCATGTGATCGAGACATGGATGTAAAGAAATTCATCTTGAGAGCAAAGTATGAGACTATCCGATCAGTGGTTCAGAGAGCTCATACGAGCATACATTCAAAACTGTTATTGTACTTATTAGTATACTCAAACAAGGACATTAACTCATTCCCTCCAATGGAGCTGTAGATGTTTGTGCTCTAATTTCTGATGGATGCATCCTATGTTTTATGGGAAAATCAAATTGTAGATTCACAGAGCAAACACATCTTCATACCTCTAGAATAATAAATGTTTATAAATAAGTATAAATGCCAGACTGTTCAGAACAAATTAATCTTCACAGTGGTAGTATTTATTATATTATATATGTTAAACTGGATTTTGTAAAGTATAATAAACATGGAAAATGTTAATTTTGGTATCTCCATAGCTGCATTACACAGAGGCCAAGTATCAATGCAGTTTTATTGCCCTTCACATAAGCTTTAAGACAAAATATTTCATCTTTCAGTCGCTTGTATAATGCATTGTTTTGCAATTATTAATGTAAATATGAACAAGCAATCTTAGAAGCGTAGAGGCATCATTAGGGATTAAGAAAATCAACTGAAGACTTATTAGACTTGATGCTAATGACAGTCACAAGTCTGTCAGGGCTGAAACTGTAGGTATTTCTAGTAAAATTACATATGTTAGATATAAAATGTTATATTTGTATGTAGGGTTAAATAGTGTCAGATAGTCAACACTTTCTCATCTAAGTGTTATTTTATAGAGCCTATAGAGAACTATGACAATCCCTCAGAGAGTAACATACTTATATCAGCAAGGAAGATGATAAGCAGTAAAAGAAACTAAAGGAAGTGAATGTTAAAATCATGCACATCCGAATATAAAACGCATACAGCGGCACTACCAGATAGTAGTTTGTGTAGCTGCATTTTTCTGTTCAGCTGTGCGAGATATTGCCCACCACTGCACTGTTATTAGGCATCATACATAGTTATTCTGTGCGCAGCCAAATTGTCCAGACAAGGAAATTGGATTGGCAGAGAAATGTATTCATATTAGAAAATAATATTTTCATATAAGTTATTCATTTTTTTAACCAGCTAATTCATCACATCTGTCTTGGATTATTTTTAAAAATAAGCTAGGTCATGACAGCAAGGGTAAATAGAATATATAGGGATATTTTAAAGTATCCAGCCAAATGGTAGGTTTCTGGAAAAAGAGGAAATTGTATTACCTAGAGAAAACTCATAGAGACATGGAAAGACTGCACAAACACAAAAGAAATGGTGAATAGAGCTCACAAGTGAACCCTGCACAGTTGGTCAGAGAGGAACATCCATGTTGATAATATATACTGGCAATAAAACTTAATTATATTTGAATGACATAGTCTGTCATACAGTAGTGAATAGAGACAAAGGTATTGTTGGCAACAAAGATATTTATAAGTGGGCAGTATATAAGTATAATGCCCTGTATCTGGCAGTCTACTGAAGGCAGCTGCATCTAGCTCAATTTACCAAGAAGAGTCTGTGCATAAATCCTGCGAAATTTGAGATCAGTTGCTGTTTTGTGAAATACATTATATGTATATAAACTGAATGTAGAGTAATAAATAAAGATATAGGCTAAAACTCAATAATCACCAAAATGGAAAACAAAAAGAGGAATGCCAGTGGAAAAATGTAAAAACATCTTTAATCACCAAAAGTTAAGTGCTTTTGACCTCACAAGAAGGCCTTCCTCAGACAAATAATTTACATCCAATAGTGAATTATATAGCTCAACTAATTAAATATCAACCAATCAAAATGACTAATCATTTAATTGCATAAACATTCTTAAAGAATTCTTACAAATCTGATAAAAAAGTTGTACCAATAACTAGTTCCTGCATTCAAATCATATCTAAAAAACAAAAAAATCATAACATTTCATTTACATTTATCATAACAATGTTTTCTATATAAAACTGTTTTGTAGTTAAGACCAGCATTTGAACCAGGTGGATTATAAGCATTACACAATACTTGCCACCTAAGTTCTATATAATCTAACTCTGCTTCCCTGTCCCCATTAAAATTACCTGGTACATGGTCACTAACAGCAAAAACAAATGTAATGTGACTCTGGTATAAAGAACCATGTTTTCCTAATGCATTGTCAACATTCTTGTTTTTAATGGCATAGTAGTGTTCATACATTCCATTTTTAGTTGTCTCTTGGTTTTCCCCATGTAGAATACTGTACACAATGAATACTTTGCCAAATAAATCACAAAGGTGGAGCCACAATTGAACAAACCAGGCACTGGCCAAATCCTACAACTTACACTAACCTCAAAAAAAGGCCCTCATTAATGTATCCACAGAAACTATAATTAAGACATTTAAAAGTACTTTTGGTTCCTCCATTTTCAAATTCTTGATGTCCCTTTTCCAATAATTCTTTAAAATCCTTCACCCTCTTATTAATAAAGTGAGGTTCTGATCCCAAAATAGACATTAATTCACTTTCTGCTCTTAAAATTCTCCAATTATTACTAATAATATTTCTAATGGCCCCACTATCAATAGTGAGTACTAAAGGCATGCAGGTTGACCAATCATTTATGTTGGAAGTGCTAGCATCATACATCATTTCCTTCTGCAAAAGTTCTTTAACAACTCTAGAAGGATAGCCCCTGTGTTTAAATCTATCATGTAACTCATCCACAAACTTGTCCAAAAGGCACTGTCTGTGGTCAACATCTTTAATCTGACCAACTGCCCCTTTATGATGTCATGCTTCATATATGCTGAGTGCATACTAGAATAATGTAACAAACTGTTATAGCCACATTGTTGTAGCTAGTAACAGAACCTAACTTAAAAGTGTCAACATGCTTAAATGCTTCCAAATCTAAAAAACAATACTTGAATCACTATAAACATAAGAAAAACTCAAAAAATCAGTACTACCGTTCAAAATATGTATAAATGCACCCAAACCACCTACAGTCCCTTTCTAAACAAAAAACAAATCATCAATAAAGCGGTAGTAATGACCAGTTTGTTTAAAAATGTAGGCTAGTTTGGAATCGTGTCTTAGTCATGAGCACATGCATTTAAAATTAATCTCACTATTGGGAGTGCAAGACCTAATGCTGCATGTCTTGATACTTTGAAAATTAAAGTGTGATTAAAAAAAAAAATAGCAAATTCTAAAACTTGTTTCTACACTCTTAAGTTACACTGCACCTTTTCTATTTAGAACCAACTCTGAAATTGCTATACCACCACATGCACTTCAAAGAAGGGGGAAGACACAGAGTAGCATACTAATAATTATCCAAAAATAAAGAAACTTTAGGCCACAATCTCTGATTAATAGATGGTATAGATTTCATAGTAATAGTAATAATTTCATTTTCATGAACAATAGTGGTTATATTCAGAAATTCAGAAATACGAGGTGCAGTAGACTTTTCCAGCTTTTAGTTATTGTTTTACATGCCCCAGCAAAGAAACATCAAGTGATAGTCAATATTTTCTAAATGGTAGTCAATATTTTCTAATACCCAAAGAAGTTAGATCATTAACGAGGACTAATTGTTTAGTTAATTGAAATGTATCTAACTACAGAGGAAATGACTAAAATTTTCACCAAAATTCTGTTAACATATTGCAGTCATAAAATAAGTGCTGTCGATCAGGCCTAACCTCTATATTGCATCTCCAGCATTAGCTATTTTCATTATATGACCTGAATTCTGTAGGGAGTAAAACCCTACATATAAGTTTTCATGTAAAAGTATTTCAAAATAAAGATGATTTTATTTCTGTAGATAATCCTAATATTATGGCCATATTTATGTCAATAAAATTTGGAAAATTGGTTTGATTTAGATTATTCCAGTAAGAATTTGATATAAATGATCTGTGTGATTATAAAAGTGTATATAATTGAGATAAAATTAACTTAGCTGTTGATTCAGTCAGTTATATAAAATGTATATAGTTGAATAATGATGAATGGGTTTTTGCTTCAATTCTTCTATTTAAGTCATATTTTGTTTTTGTTTTTTTTTTTAAATACAAACTCTGCAATGTTTTGAACTGGTCTTCAAAATCTAGTAAAAAATATATATTGTGATGATGTGAGGTGTTTCCAGCTATGCCAGGAGAAGTTTGGCAGTGGATGTGTAACATATGCAAACACAGCTAGCTGGAATGTTGTAAATAATTATATATTTGTATATCAAACTGATTTGTATAGATGCTTATGTTGAAAAATGTATTTGTAAAGTTTCTTGTGTTACAAAAATGTGCCAGTAGTGGGTCCTGACTGTGTTGTAACTGATTAAATGCATATATTTTAACAGAGGATACTGGAAGAGAAGAAGTTAAGCTCATACTTGTAAAACCTCTGATACAACAGTTCAAATGAGCAAGAACATGTTAAAATTATGGGAGACCTTACTTTACAGCAGGTGAGCCAGTATTTAGAAATTCATTCTTCCTTTCACCAAGGGCAATCAATACAAAGATGAGAAGTATCTAATAGCTTGGAATGTTTCAGTCTCCCTCTCACTCAACCTACACCTAGAGTGAATATGGGTGCATCTCAAACATAGCCGATGTTTGAATATGAGGTATGCAAAGTTAATCATTTTGATTTCCAGACAAATGCATCTAGGAATCCGCAATTTGACTACAAATGTGCTTCCATGGTAGATCAATTAAAAATTCTAGAAAGAAAGTTGTTTTTATTCAAGAAATTGCAGTTAGAGAACAATTATGTAAGGAAAAATATTGAAAGTAATATTGTGCCCAAGGGTCTTCATTTTTGGAAGCTACCTAATAATGTACAATATGACTCTGAATATTATAAGGAACTGGTAAAATTTTTTGATAAAGTGGGCAGTGACCTTATGAAAGTGATTATAAAATACAACATTCAAATAAATCATTTAGTAAAAGAGGTGGACTTGCTGAATAATTCCATCAAAAAAGATGTCTTATTTGAACATTATGAAATCAGTTACTTAAATATGTTCAAATCAGTGGACAATTCATGTAGTAACATTTTCAACAGAAAGTTGGTGAAATTTAGGAGAGATTTGGAAGCCTATGCAAAAACATGAGGCATATCCTAGGCCGGTAGGGTACCATGGTAGCCATTCCCACGGTCTAGGTAATGATCCAATCACCAATCAACAGGAAGAAGTCACAGCACAAAGAAATAAAAATGCAACAGTCCCAGGGGCCACCCCTTTAGAAGTCAGGATATCAGAGAGAGTCAGCAGCATGAAGCAACATGGGGAAGATCAACAGATGAGCGAGAAAAATTACATTCAACATGGAGCCAAACCCAAATGGAATTTCAACAAACAAAACAATTATTGGCAGCAATGTAATTAGCTAGAAGAACCGATGAAACCTACAGCCAATGAAAACTGCAAATAGTAAGCAACACTTTTAAATACTTTAATTTGTTTAGTTATTCAGATAAAACAGTTACTGAAGGTCATGCTAATTTGTTAGCTAAAGGACTTTCTTTTGTCCCAGCAAGAAGGGCAAACTTAGTAGAGAAATTTTAGATTTGATATTGTTTGTAAGGAAATTAAATCTAGCCTTATGGTTTCCTGAAAACAGTAACAGCAACAGCATGCTGAAGTTAAGCTGTCCTAGTTGTTTCAATCCCCCCTTGAATGTTCAGATGCAAATGTTTGAAAAAAGATGTATTTTATCATAACCAAGTGAAAATAAAAGCTTCAATCTACCTAAAATTGAGAAGATAATGTTAAATGACACATGTAATGATTCTTCTATTAGAGTCATGAAGCTAGACAATAGGGGAGGTTTGGCTATAATAAACAACATTCAGTACATAAGTAAAATGAAAAGTATATTGAATGATGAAACTTACACTGAAAGGTCTTTAAGTGAAATCAATAGGGCATACCACCTTATAGATAGCTGCCTTTATGACATGTTGATGCAAGGACAATTGGTCAAACGTGAGTATGAATATATAATGATAAAACAGTAGTGGCAGGGATATTTGGTATCCCAAAATTACATAAAAATGTAGATGATCCTCCTTTTAGGTCTATTGTAGATGCCAACAAGACCAAAACTTATTATATAGTGAGATATGTGGACTACTTGGTCAAGAGTAGTGTTAACAGAATAAGTCAAATTTGTAAAGACTCCTGGCATTTTTTAGGCTTAATAAAAGAGCTAGAGTTTGATGAAAATGTAATTGTTGCCACTGTTGATGTAAATAATTTGTATTCAGTAATACTACACACGCTGGGGTCACAATGGTTTGAAGAGCAGTTAAAAGAGGTAACATAAATGGACACACATAAAATTTGTGTGGCAGTAACTTTGATGGAGTTGATATTAAAAACAACTTCATATATTTTGACAAGCAATATTTTAGACAAAATACAGAAGTAGCTATGGGTATTGCCTGCGCCCCAGCTTTTACAAATTTGATCATGGCCTACTGGGAGGAAAATTATTTATTTAAAAGTGAATTTAGTAACTACTGGTCAGGATATATACATTTTTGGATGGCATTTTTTAGTGTGCAGAGACACTACTGATAAATTAAGTACGTTTTTGGAATTCTTTAATAACACTGTGAAATTTTTTAAAGTTTAGTTATTCAATTCAATGTGAAAGTGTCAACTACTTAGATGTGGAAATAAGAAAAGATAGCGCACAGGCTAGATTTATTTCTACTATTTACAGAAAATCTACTTTCTCTAACAATTGCCTTCACTTTCATAGTTGGCATCCTACATACCAGAAAAAGGCTGTAGTAAAAGGGCAGCTAGTATGTTTGGCAAGAATGGTGTTGGATTTAGATACCTTTCTTGCCGAGTGTGAGGCATTTTTGGGTATGTTTTCTAGGACATGGTACCCCCAAGAATTTTTAACAGAAATTAGGGAAGAAGTAGGGTTCAAGAGAACACATGGTATTTATTGTCCTATACTGAGTGCAAACAGTAACATACATAATATGGATGAAACAACACTAGAACTTTAAAGGTTAATCATAATAGAGCATTTATTTTGACATTCAACTTGGATAGCAAAGTCATAGGTGATTGATAAAGAACTGGGAGATCTTTAAAGTAGATAATATGATTCTCAAGAAAGTAGGTAATAAGTCCATGTTGGTTTATAATAAAGATAGGTCTTTCAAAACATTATTGGAGAGCTCTAGGAAAAATCAACCAGTTAGTAACAGACCCCTAGGAATGTTGTGTGGCCACTGTACACAATGCAAAAACATCTGGCAACCAGTAGTCTTGTAATTAGAAATAAAGAATATTTTGTCACAGGGCATTGTTGTTGTGAGTCAAAAAATGTGGTGTATGGAGCTTTGTGTTGTAAGTGTCCTGCTTATTATATAGAGAAAACCCAGAGGATGCTTAGGAATCGAATTTATGAACACATGCAAGATATACAAAAATTGAAGACCACAAATGCCATTTTCAGACACATACAAGAAAATAAGGACCACGGTTTTGCTTTTGTAGTTATGGAGCAACTAACAAAAGATAAAAGGGTTTTTATTATAGGAGAACACCTTAATAAATGTGAATTAAAATGGCAAATTTTAGTTAGTGGAATGTGTTTTCCAGGTTTGAATGATTCAATGGCTATTAATTCTGCTTTAAAGTTGAAATATTATGATGCTACATAGTTCATTGTTATTTCCATTTTTATCCTTGTGTATGGTTTTACCTTGCAATCAGTTTTAATTGGTAGGTTGGATTTAACAGTATATCATGTCATTTTAATTATGTATAAAAGAGGTGTCATTAATAACAGATTTAGTTCTGAAGAAGTTATATGTGATGTACGGAATGAAAGCAATAAACTTGTTCTAATAAATGTTGGGTTTGGAATACTGCTGCCTCCTTCTTGATACCACAGAATTTATCAGTTTGTAAAAGCTTAAGGTCAGTCTGAGCTACCTTTTTGAAAAAAATATTCTGAAATTAAATTACCTAGTTTTAGCTGTGATGCCCACTACTGCTACCAATATGTAATGTCCACCAATATATGTGATGCTGGGCCAGTAATCAAGGAGCCTGAATCCTCACCACTGACACCGGAGAGGGATGTGCACTGGAAATACAAATGGATAAACTCAATATTTCCAGATGCTGACCTCTCTGCATCAAGTACAATTTCCCTTAAGACCACACAAGAAACATACTCAGCCCAGGGTCTGGATGTCACTATATATGTCTCCCTCCTTAAAATCCTAAATAAGTCATGTTAATTGTTTGATATCTAAGCTAACAACTGCCAAATATTGATTATTAATATTTGCATAATTGATTAAGATTAATAATCTTTTGATTTTTATCTTGCATTTGTTTTCGAGCAATAAACAGTGACTGGTCTGAGCCTATTTTATGGGTAGAATTAATTTTAATTTATTAGACAAGATTGGCATAAATATTTTATAATGTGCATTTAACAATGAAAGTGGCCTTCATGATACAAATAGGGTTGGATCTATATCTTGGTTCACAAAAGAAACTGTCAGCATATATTTCTAAAATGAGAATTTCCATTTTATGTACTAGTATTTTAAAAAACAGAGTTATTTTCTTTTCTGTTTTCTTTTACTGTAATTATTTACTTCCAAATTATTTATAGGCTTTTAAATGTTTCTGTTTTCCCTTGATAGTTTATCTGTTATATTATCATTTTAAAATGAAACCAACACTTTTATCTAGGCCCTCCTTCTTTCCTTCCTTATAACTGTTTTCATATATCTGTTCATTGTCAGTAAAATATCCTTTATACCCTTAACACTTTAATTTCTTGGAATGTGAGTGGATTTTGTTTACTTTGCTCCAGCTAAAACTTTAAACCTAGTTGTTAGTCTATGTAAGTCCTTAGAAGTTATTGAATACATCTATAGAGTCAACTGTTCTAGACTTATTTCTGTTTCATGATTTAATATTAACTGATTTTTTTATACATGGTCTTAACTCTCAAAGAAGTTTTACATTTTGAAATTTTAAATTCTGTCTAGATTTCAGTTAAGTCTTTATCTCATGCTGTAATTTTATTATGGCAAAATTATTAATCTTCCCATAAACATATGACATATTAGAGTCCCATCATATAACACTATTTTCTTCTCTACTATTAAATTATAATTCACTTTTTCTTAACTAATCATTAAATTCTTTACGTCATAATATATGAGAGAAATCTACTGATGGTTGTTAAACCATTGCAATTAAAAGTAAATTTATATTTGAAAGAATTGAGATCAGCCAAAATGCAAACACTTTCATAGAATCTGTTTCTGTACTTAAATTACTAAAACAAAATAACAATCCACAAAAAAAAAAAAAAAAACACCAAAAATTGAGCTCTGCAGATAAAGAAGTTGAATTAAGCTCTTTTTATAATCATCTTTGGTACCTCAGCATTTCACCTTCAAGGATAAATTACAATCGCATTCCAACTCCTTATATACAACAATGCCCCCTACTGATTGGTTACAAAATATTTCAAAAGCACACCTTCACAATCATAAACATGTTACAAAATCACCATCCCCACTTTATAACATTCACATATTAAAATACCATTCAAAAGCTGTCTTACTTTCTAGGTGACACAATTAAATATTACAATTATGTCCCTAAATGTAATACAAATTAACTAATTATGCATTTAAATATATTTAAATATGACAGCTTTATGATGGTGAAGAAGTGCGCTTTTGAAATATTTTGTAACTAATCATATTTTGTAACTAATCAGTAGGGGGCATTGTTGTATATAAGGATCTGGAATGTGATTGTAATTTATCCTTGAAGCGAATTGCCGAGGTACCAGAGATGACTATAAAGAGAGCTTAATTCAACTTCTTTATCTGTGTGGCTCAATTTTTGGTGTTTTTTTTTTTTATCTGTACTTAAATCGTCAAAAATACAAATTTTATCCATGTGTGTTTGAGTCCTAAAAGCATAACTATACAGAGTAAAAAAAAATGGTGGTATTTTATATTCAACAAGCAATTGTTAAGAACTTTATCTGACACTTGTAATCTTTTTTTTTTTTTTTTGCATATTAACTCCAATTCTTGGTATCTAATACATATTAGCTAGTGCAAACATTATATTTTAATATTCAGTATTTGCTTTGCAAACATTCTCTTGCTGTCACTATATTAATATTTTACTTTAGGCATAGTAGCTTTATTTTTTCATAACATTATAGTCATTTTTCTCTTTAAAGAGAAATTTACTAGGACTGTATAATTATTAAATCCAGTTTTCTGTATATCTTACCAGGCTAACTATGCTTCTTGTAAAAATACAATATCTGATTTATTCATTTTAAGAGTAGTAAGTAATCTTTATCCTTCATGTTATCTCCTTAATGCACACTCCTTTGCCTCTCACCTCTTTATCCCTGTTTCTTCTTTCTTTATGTCATCTTGTCATCCCCTCGCTTACTGCCTCTTATTTATCCTCCCTCCCTCTTCCCTTTATATCTCTCACACTTCTTTACTTTTTACTCCTATTACCTCTACATGCCTCTGTCTATTTCTCTGTCTTCTCCACATGGTATCTTTTCCTGCAGTTGTTCTCACTTGCCTCTTCTAATGTATTCATACCTGTATAATGATATGCTGCTATTCCTATAGCATTTTCCATCTCACTTATTATGGCTACATCTTATCCAAAATGTACTGCTAAGCATAATTCCATTTTTCCATCCATGTTTTGACACTTTAAAACCCTTCTTGAACTAAACGTTGTAGCATATTTTTGCATCTGTAAATATACATATAGCATATCCTTATATCTATAAATATGTTCATAGGTTCATATGTGTGTACTAGGCTAATGGCCCTGGGACCTTTACAAGCTTAGCCCATAGAAGTGCCCTGCCATTGTGCCTCCTGTCATTAGTTCCCAGTGCCTCTATCAAGCAGAGCCACTGGAGTGATCCCCGGGATGAACTTTCTATTACCCATCCACTCATCAAGATTTCGCTTGGAGAGGGCTAGTGAGGTGCTCTGCTTGACATGTATGGGAAGTCTATTCCAGAGCATGGGTAGTCTCTGAGTTATGAACCTGTCCCTCCAGCATGTTATGTTGATTGTGATAATGAGGTTGAGGTCTATGGAACATGTGGTGTGGAGGGATTGGGATTTCTTTCAATGTAGCGTTTTCTAACAGAGCTGGGTCAGATATGGCTTTGTAAGTCAAGCAGAGATTGCCTCTTAGTAGATGATATGAGACAGAGAATAGCTGAAGTTTTTTTTAGTCTGTCCATGTAGGACATGTGTTTAAGGCCTAGGATCCTCTTTGTGAGGTACTTTTGTGGCCTCTCCAACTGTTGCAGGTATCTAGTGAGGTACATGCCAAATGGGGCATTATACTGAATGACTGGTCTAATGAGAGAGATGATGACCTCTTTCCTCCTGGATGCAAAATCCTTGGTAATAAGATGTGCCACATAGAAGGACTTTCTGACCACAGTGGCAATGTGGTGGTCAAAGGAGAGGTTGCTATCAACCTGTGTCCCCGGATCTCTTATAATGCCTTCAGTGTTCAGTGGGCTACCATTGATGTGGTAATTAGTCATTGGTCTCAGTGAGGCCTTTCTGTAGGATGTCTGCATCACTTGGGGAGCTAATAATGGCTCCCAGCTTGCAGTAGTCTGCATATTTGGTCAGTCAGAGTCCCTTCATGTTGGCCTGGACTTTAGAGAAGTAGATACCAAACAGCAGAGGAACCAGGACCGATCCCTGTGAGTCTCTACTCATAACTGGTCGGCAGTCTGACTTGGAGTCCACTACGTTCACACTGTGAATTCTATCTGTGAGCCAGTTTGCAACCCACCTAACGATATATGGGTTGATGCCTAGTTTTCTGAGTTTATCAATAATTCCTGAGTGAGGAATGGTAACAAAGCCCTTGGCCAGATCGAGGTAGGCTGTATGAACTGCCTTATCTTCATCCACTGCTCTGGTGACTGACTCAAAGAAGTCAACCAGGATGAGCAGGCATGATCCACCTTTCACAAAACCAAACTGCATGGGATCTAGAGTTTGGAAATTCCCTATATCCTTGTTAATTAGGTCCATGATGATGCGCTCCATAGCCGTACATATCAGACTTGTCAGGCTAATGGGCAATAATTTCCAGGGTCTGTAGTCGCTCCTCCTTTATGGAGAGGGATGATTGTAGTAGTGCGTCATTTGGTAGGGACAAAGCCTGAGGTGAGGCTGTGAGTGAACAGAGCACACAGGTGAGGTGCCAGTTCACTCTGTAGTTCATGTAGAACACTTCCAGGGATATTGTCGGGTCCCATGGAAGCTGTGTTCTTGGCTTTAGACAATGCATCATTAACCTGTGCTAAAGTAATGTTGGGTGCCTAGCATTCTTCCAGTACTGAGATTGGTCTTTTTTTTTGGGGGGGGGGGGGAATTGACACTGAATCTGTCGGCCAGTATGTTGGCAATATATGTTGGCTCAGTATAGGAGATACCACTGTGTAGTAACTCAGAGCAAATCTGGGTATTGCCATGGAGATCCTTGATATAACTGTAGAAGGCTTTGTGGTTGTTTTTAGTGTCTGCTGCAATTCTGCCTTCATAGCTGGCTTTGGAGGTTTTGATGAGGGATCTTAACTTTTTGTTGAGGCCAATAAGGGAACTTTTACAGTCTTGGGACTTCACCTTTTTCTGCAACAGTTTCTTTCTTCTGTTGTAGAGTTTATTAATGGCAAGTGACCACCAGACTAGCTTCCTTTTTTTTGAGGAGAGCATCTTGGTTCTGTTGGGTATGGCTAGTTCCATGCATTTATGTACGTATTTGTACAGTGCATTGGTGTAGGATTTGGCAGTCATACACCTATTTTCCATTGGCATGGGTGCTGTGAAGTTAGCCACCTCTGTTTTTAGGAGTCCAAAGTCAGCTTTGGTGAAGTTTTTCATGAAGGTTACCTTTGTGGGGGGTGTGGGTGAGATGTGGATTTCTATAGTGATTAGTTTGTGGTCGGATCTAACCAGGGAGAAATTGACTACTGGTGTAGAGCAACAGTTGCCCATGTTAGTAATAACCAGGTCAAGGATGTTGCTTCCTCTAGTGGAGGTAAGAATGAGCTGGTCCAGGGCATTGGAACTGATGAATGCCAGTGCATTGGTGCATGAGTAGTTTTCCCAGCTGATGGAGGGGTAGTTGAAGTCACCTAGTATGAAAATGTTGGGTTGGATCTTAATAGTTTCCAGGGTGCATAGGAATGTGGAGTGAGAGTCTTGGGACATGGTTGGGGACCTATAGCAGGCTATGACCTGAATCACCATCTTACCCAATGTTAGTTGTACCTGGAGTATCTCAGCTGTGTTATGCTGGGCTACTAGTCTGGAGATGTGCATATCCTTTATGAATATGGAGACACCACCGCTTTTGGAGCTTTGGTCCATGTTCTGGGGCCGAAAGGTGTGGAATGAGTTATAGTTTAGTAGTGCAGGGGTCCTTTCTGCTGCTTTAAACCAGGTCTTCATTACAGCACAAATGTTGATGTTCTCCATTTTGAGGAGTGCTTCGAGCGAGTGCATCTTGAGATTTTGACTTCTAGTGTTGAGCAGAATGACCCTCAGATTGCATTTATTTATAGCTGTTGTGGTGGTAATTTGGTCTTTGGAACACCACCTAAAAAAGGCACTATAGGATTGGCAAGAGCCTTAGCCAGTACCAGGAAACCCAGTGGTGACAGATGCAGGTCCTCTCTGGCAAAGCATCGAGGTCTGTCAATCATGTCATCCCAAGCAGGCAGATACTGGATCCCCTTAGAATGACACCAGAAACTTAGCCAATTGTTGAAGTCAATAATTTTTTGTTTGTACTGTGGTATCATTCTGGGTGATGGTAGGATGCTGCTCACGGCTAGGGTCATACCTGCCAGGGCCACATAATCTGGGAGCTCCACCATGTCTCTTTTCATGTAGTCCAAGGAGGTGCATCTCAGGTCATTCACACCCACATGGACAATGACAGAATCATACTTGTACTTGTTGTGGAGTGACCTGAGTGCATGTGTTATGTGTCAGATTCTGGCACCTGATAGACAGCTGACTGTTATCTTCTCCTTATTCAACCTAGTGAGTGGGACATCAGTGTGCCTCACTATTGAGTCACCTATGGTTATTGTATTGGGCAGCCTGTTTTGCTTTAGGGGCTTAGGTTGAGGGGCACACTGTGTAGGTGCACTATGTGTCTTGTGGTTTGTGCTGTGTTGTGGAGGTCGAGTGCGTTTCTGCCTTGGAGGTCTCTGCTGTTTGGGTAGGTTTCTGTTGAGACCTCTGCGAAGGTGGCTGTGTGGTTTGTGTTTTTATGTGAGGGCTGTGATGGTGGGTGTTCTGGAGGGCTATGTGCTCCATGTGGTGTGGTGCAGGTGTTTACCTTCTCCTCTTGACCAGTTATTCCAGTCTTGGCTGGAGAGTGAATAGCTTCCAATTTGGAGATATAGGCGCAGCTCTCACAAGTCTGAGTGTTGGGAGGTAAGAGGAGAGGGTTGTCTGTGTACATGAGGCAGTTGCTATACTGCCTCAGAATGCCCAAGTTCACCAGGTTAATAGGAGAAAGCACAGAAAACTGACCTTTAGACATGCCAGGAGGGATGGTCATCATTACTATGTACTAGAGCTGTTACCTTATAGGACATCTAGTGCTGATAGCACCTATGTGTGCTACAATAATTGCTATAAAAGCCTGATGAAGTGCTGGTGAATAAGCTAATTAAAGTGCAAGAGAGAAGAGAAAGTTGAAGGGGATAGAAAAAACTGCCCAAACGGCCAATAAAACTACAATTACAGAGACGGAAACCACTCCTTTTGTGATAGATAGGCTGCCTAGTGCTTACCACTCCCATTGATAAGCTGGAAGGCTTCCCTCTAACACAGAAGGGTCTGGGGAACTCAGAAACTTACAAAACAGTCCTGGAAAACGCAGATTTGTATCTGGACTACTCTAGCAAAAGGAAAGGCAGAAAACAAGCCCAGAACTTTTTTTTTTTTTAGAAAAACAGTTAACTTAAAAGACTAGCACTTGCAGTATGAAAAAAATACAGTTAAACAGCAACACAATGCAGTAAAATACAGTTAAACAGTAATGAAATGCAGTGGATAGCAATGAAATAGAGTTAATCAGTAGATTGCTTTGCAACAATAGCTCACTAATCACAACAGTAACAGACAGCACTAATAAAGCAACAATTCAGGAGAATACTGACATCAATTTAGTGAGGCTACCAGCAAGCAGTAATAAATATGGCAAACAGCAAAATGAAGTAGAGAGAGGAACAGTTTTTTTTTTGTTATAGAAGAAAGTGAAGAGACAGAAAAAATGAGATACTTCGAGGTTCAGAAGCTAAAGGGGTGGGCCTTTGCTAAGTTCTCACTAGAAACAGTAGAATGAGCTGATGTAATGTCACTGGGGGGAGTGTCCAGTATCAACTTTATACCAGAGGTGGGCAACTCAAAGCCACCAAGACATAAAACCACAAAAACAACTGGGAGGGTGCGTGGAAAAAAACAGTTGTACAGATTACAGAGATATGTATTAAAACAGAAGTGCAGAAGACAATTGAAAATAAAGACTTATCTTTTTCAAATATCACAGCAGGGCAGTAGGCCAGTCTTTCTGCAGCTTACAACAGCTTGAGAAAACAAGTATATCTGATTTAAAACACTGACTATTAAAGGCAGAGAAACAGAAACCAGCCCAATCAAAAAAAAACTGTTTTCAGGAATGTCCTTAGCTAAATTAAACCCGTCTGATTACTTTCTCTCACAAAGAAAACAACTAGCCCTCTCTAGACAAGATTTCACTGCAAACTGAAAGGGGCACAACAGTAAAAGATTCTCAGCTCTATCACATAACAAAAAGGAGATTAAAAACAGTTGTACAGATTACAGAGATATGTATTAAAGCACACGTGCAGAAGACAATTGAAAATAAACATTTTCTTCAAATATCACAGCAGGGCAGTAGGCCAGTCTCTCTGCAGCTTACAACAGCTTGACAAAACCAGTATGTTTTATTAATTTCTTATGTGATCCTATTCAACCAGGCTGAGTCTGTAAATAGTCACTTGAGTTCAGTGTGCCACCCCGGGTTCCTATGAAAAGATCGACAACTTGAAATTTCGAAACTGACTTCACCGACAACTGAAATTGCCGACAACGCAAATCACGGACGTTTCCGAGGTAAGGGATGTAAATTCGCTACTCATGCCTACCATGGTAGCATAACACTGCCACACTTACTAAACCATGGTAGGCATGGGTAGCGATATTACATCCCTTACCTCGGAAACGTCCGTGATTTGCGTTGTCGGCGATTTCAGTTGTCGGTGAAGTCAGTTTCGAAATTTCAAGTTGTCGATCTTTTCATAGGAACCCGCTACCCCCAATAAACAAATATAAAATATAAATAAATGCATAAAGAAGTTATAGTCTGACTTTATCCCCCCTTATCAGGTCAATCATTCAATATAATCCCCCCTTTGGCATATTCTTCACTGAAGAGCATCATAGTTCTTCCACCAGTACTGAGTGATGTGACTGTACACTTAATAAGAACCCAGAAACCTAGGAGCCTAAATTCCTGTTTTATAACCACTATTCAAGCCATTAATATTAAAAGGTAAAACAATTAAAATTTTGTCTTCAAATTAATTATTTTGTTTCTTTAAAATACTCTCTGGTGAATTATACAGTTTATATACAAACAAAATTCTTAAGCTTATATTTTATTAGAAAATAAGTAAATCAATATCAAAAGAGTGACACCATAAGTTAACATAAGCATTTAAACAAATCATCATTAAACAAACTTACTAGTCCCATTAAGCAAAGCTAAGGCTCCTTGTCTATTTAGGAAAACCTAAATTATGTACTAGCTAATCTAACTTAAAATTATTTTGCTACCCTATAAGACCCATTGCCTTCAATGCTTCTTCAGAAGAGTAGAAAGGAAAGCAAAAAAAAGAAAGAAAGAAAGAAAAAGAAAGAAAGAAGAAATACATTTGTGGACCACATTCACTCTATTTAGTCATATAGTCAACAGAGTGAAGTGTGTGGAAATTTAGCTGACTATAGTTTTGATTGATGGGCCTTCTGGTTACGTGTTGTTGATGCCAAAAGGAGGAAATTTGATTGGGGAAGGTAAGTGTTTTTCTGTTCTAATATCAAACGTTTTAGCTATACCAAATATTTTATAATTAGGGTGCAGCAGTGTGTATGTGTTTGCAGGTTAGAATAAGGGCTAATGTAAAGGACAAATTTGTTGTTGTACATGTGTGTTGTTGTCTGTGTTGTGTGTCTGAGCAGAAAGTAAATATGTCTTTAGGATGTTAATGGCAAAGATTATTGATATACCAGGCATTTTAGCAATAAGATGTATATGCCATTGTCTGTGGGTTATGGTCAGAGTAAGGGCTAGGAAAAGGGGTAGCTTAGTGTTGTTTTGCTTTTACATGTTGTGTATACCTGAATGTCTTATGTAGTGGTAATGTTACAGGAGGTTTTTTTCTAAGGTAAGCTGTAGGGTTGGGCTTAAGGATGGGATTAGGGTTAGGGCTAGCATGCATTAGAAAGGTGACCAGGGCTGCTTGGTGGAATTTCCCCTGGAGAAGTGAGGAGATGACCTATCCAATCAGCCAACTGCAAGTCCTCTCCCTCCCTCCCTGCCACTTTACTGCGTGTGTGTGTGTGTGTGTGTGTGTGTGTGTGTGTGTGTGTGTGTGTGTGTGTGTGTGTGTGTGTTTGTGTGAGAATTATGGCATAAAATAGAAAACAAACTACACACTAATGGCTGCCTAAATGATAGCCCCTTCCTGTCAACCATTATGCCAGTAATGGGAAACAAATAGGTTGATTGGCTAGGACAGGACTACTGAACAACCAGTACTGGGGTGCAAATGGTGCAAAAAAAGTACTACTAATAAAGCTGAAGCTATGTTTTGGTACTTTCAGTCTAAAAATGATTTACATCACGAAGCAGATTCACAGCAGATTACGCTTACTTTTCTGTCTAAATTTCTGATCCTGGGTGTGTTTAGGTGCATCATCTTTGTAACTGCAATTTATGGAGAAGTCGTGCTATATCTTTAACACACTTTGAGCAGGATAAAAAGTACTTACATAGGATTGTTACATTTGTGGTTTCTAAGACATGTATGTTATGCAGCAGCCATTTGAAATCAGCAAGGACAAGATTTTCAGCTGTGCATGGATTAGGGGAGCAAAAACTCAGAAGACAGTTCTGAGAGTGACTAGTTTCCTACCTGAGATGCAGTCTTATCACACCATCATTTAATAGACAAGAAGTAACTTTACAAACCTTTAGGTATTGCAGTTCCAAACCTCCAGAACCATCTACTATCAGAATTGCAGCACTTCTTTTCATTCCAAGGCAGATCAATCATGACAGAATATACACAGCTTTAATAAATGGTGGTACCGCTAACAATACTAACTGAAGCAGATAATACCTGTTACAGAATCTCTACAGCTTTAATAAATGGTGGTACCGCTAAGAATACTAACTGAAGCAGATAATACCTGTTACAGAATTTCTACAGCTTTAATAAATGGTGGTACCGCTAAGAATACTAACTGAAGCAGATAATACCTGTTACAGAATCTCTACAGCTTTAATAAATGGTGGTACTGCTAACAATACTAACTGAAGCAGATAATACCTGTTACAGAATCTCTACAGCTTTAATAGATGGTGATTCCGCTAAGAATACTAACTGAAGCAGATAATACCTGTTACAGAATCTCTGCAGCTTTAATAAATGGTGGTACCGCTAACAATACTAACTGAAGCAGATAATACCTGTTACAGAATCTCTACAGCTTTAATAAATGGTGGTACCGCTAACAATACTAACTGAAGCAGATAATACCTGTTACAGAATCTCTACAGCTTTAATAAATGGTGGTACCGCTAGCAACACTAACTGAAGCAGATAATACCTGTTACAGAATCACTACAGCTTTAATAAATGGTGGCACCACTAACAATACTAACTGAAGCAGATAATACCTGTTGATAGCTTTAGTATAATAATTGATGTGATATGCAGCGAATTTTTGTTTATAAGGGCCTTTGTTTTATTGATACAGTGCCACAATTCACACATTTTATTAATTGTGAAATAAATGTTCTAGGAATATAAGTGCAGCTGATATTTCTGTTTCTTTCTAGCCCTCATTGTTTATAATGTACCTAGGTATTTAATGCTACTTTTCTATTTTTGGAGTTTATTTTTCTTGGAGTGTCTAATGATTCCTACCTTTTTTAACTGCTCTAAGGTATATAACTCAACCAATATTGCCTATATGAAATACCTCAATTTGCCAGTGATCAGTTTATAATTTTTTAGTAGGGAAAATGTGAAAATAGACGAAGGTGCTTAAACAAGATGTTTGTTTCCACAGCTTCAGTTGGTTCCCCCTAAGTTAACTGCAAATGCTCAGTAAAATATTTTTATAATGCAGCACACAGCTCTCAGCTGTACCTGGTGTTCAGTGAAATCTCTGATTTTTGCCTTAAAACTATTGCTCTTTCTCTGATAAAATATGTGATTTTGTAGCAAAAAGCCAAAGACTTGAGTCACTAAAAAGCAACAATTGCATCTAGAGACTTCATATACCTCAGAAAATGGGTGTTAATTGAATTAATTTATT
Source organism: Protopterus annectens (assembly GCF_019279795.1). Taxonomy (NCBI): domain Eukaryota; kingdom Metazoa; phylum Chordata; order Ceratodontiformes; family Protopteridae; genus Protopterus; species Protopterus annectens. The sequence goes on along the minus strand of NC_056745.1, from coordinate 282,663,388 downwards.
CTAACAGCTTTCTAATGAATAATACAAATAAATAATGTATCACTGATTCTGGTTCTCTGTCCTTTACTATACAACATATTTCAAAATTTGCACTTATTGCAAATGAATATTCTTAGGCCTATAGTTATATTCATGCTTTCTTCACTAATAAGTCTCAATAAATAGAAAGGTCAAGAGGTATGCTTGATTGACTTTCAAACTTCAGCAGACCCGCCCCCTCCACACACACACAAAATTATTTTTTTCTATCTTGGTAGATGATTCGCATGTGCTCTGACATTTAAATGAGCTCTACCTTCGTAAAAATAGGTCTTGGTCCAGTGAGTCATATAAAGTCTCTGAAATGTAACAAATAAGTAAATAAAGTTCTCAGAACTGAGAAAATGGTTTTCAGGAGTCCAAGCAACAAGGTCCTTCTTTTGGCTTTTTAAAGGGAATAATGATTATTGCGACCATATAATTTATTTGACTTTCATTGGAAAAGACCGATGTTATCAGCTTTGTTGGAAAGAAAGATTAAGGGTGCAAACTGACTATGGACAGAAATGCATTCTAGAACTTCTAAAATATTTGGGCCACTATCAATACTAATAATTTTAAAGGTGCATTGGTTGTTAACATACCTCTTAGAACAAGAAATCTGGACAAAGCTATAACTAATGGGGATGGGGGTACAGTTTTTAAATATTGCTCTTACAAACTTAGAAAGTTGATAGACTAACATGTATTTTCTGAAGAATATGAAGTCTGAAACTCAATGTCTGTTATTATTTTCTGACTTTAACCATCTATGATTTGGCAGTGATTAGCCAGAAAACCACAATTTTATGAGAAACAGACCAAAATATGAAACAATATTCTGGACATTCAGCAAAAATCTGGACACATAATTCAGTGTGCAATGAACCAAAAAAATGTTGAAATGTTTAATTGATCTTTATCACTTTGCCCATGAGAAAAGAGGAAGATAATAATAATAATAATAATAATAATAATAATAATAATAATAATAGTAGTAGTAGTAGTAGTCTGGGTGGTGGCTCCAAAATCACAAACTTTTCAATCTGAATATCTTGCACATAGAACTGTAAGCAAGGCAGGTTAGACTAGCAACTCCTCATACAAATTAGTTACGCATAATCGGGAAAGCAGTCTACAGACTTCAACATACCTCTCTACCTTTTCCAGCAAGAAATCTGGTCAAAGATTAAATAATGGGAGGATAAGGGCCCCATACCTCTCAAGTGTGCCTCACGAGGAACGTACTTCATTTGGGGTCTTAAAAAGTTCATGTTCCTCAAAGTTCCTCGAAGCTCCACATTGAAAGACTCTTGTCACACATTCAGTGTTAGGAATTTTTTTAAGTGAAATCCATGGTAAATAGAAATTAATCATATTAATTCGTTAAAACATCTTCTTTATAAGTAAAACCAGCATATTTTAACCATCCTATGGCCTTTCTATTGTTAGTAAGCCGTTAGTATGTGTCCCACATTTTGCCCATTTGTTTCACATTATGAGGGCTAGTGTTCCTCATTTTGGAAATGGAAGGTTGAGAGCTATGAAGGGCCCAAAAATTGAAACAAATTTTAAATATTGCTTTTATAAACTCAGAAAGTTGCCAGAATAACAGGATGTATGTTGGCATGCATTTTTCTGAAATATATGGAGTGTGAAACTCAAATGTATGTCATTAATTGGTGGCTTCAAGCCTCAGTGATTTGCCAGAAAAACATAAATTTTATTAGGAACAGACCAAAAATATGAGGCAAAAATATGAGCATTCTGCGAAATTCTGGACATTTGAGAGGTAGTCACTTGATTCACAATGAAGCACATTCCTCTCAACTGTTTCTATTTTTTAGGGGCGTCCCTAATTTGGCTCTAAATTTTACTCCGTCCTCTTCAAAACTAGATTTTTTTTTGAGAAAATGGGGTAGATGACAAAATTAATCTCAGCCACTCATTTATGCAGTGTACTTATGATTTTACCCATATACTCACCCTTTCTCTTCGTAAAGATCGACATGTTTATGGGAATACATATCATTAAATAACTACATTTAGCTCATACAAAAATTCATTATCAATTAACGAATGGAGGTTAATATAAGAAAATACTTTGTCTTGAAAAGTAAGAAAGTGCCCCTCTTTCTGACTCTCTGCTGCGATTTTTTACAAGGATACGCCATGCTTTTTAATGTTCATAAATTGAGACATATGGATTGTAGTCAATATATTCTGATAATCGTTACAGTTATTTATCGCTTTTACTTCAAAAATGCACAATAATTCACACCTTTTTTCTATCAATTTTCTAAGTTATTAATAGCCTACCTGTGTGTAAAAAGTGTCCCTAAATTGGGTCATGTTAACTAATTATTTTTTTGCTTTGACCCGATTTCTGTAGGTGAAAAATCCGAGCAGTTTTCGTTTTTGTTTATTAAGTGTAATTTACCACCTTTTCCCAAAAGTCACCAAATTTAAGAGGGGCGGATTTAAAATTTGAGTCAAAATCAGGGACGACAAGTAAGATGTATGCTTTCACGCATCAATTTCACCAGATATTTTTTAACCTGAAAGATACAGTTACGACACTGGAACTAAGCTATCCAAAATGCACCTTTTCATTTTTGTCTGTCTTCCAAATAAAATGTTGCTTAGCTTTCCTAAATTGCGCAAAATCTGCAACCCATTGTGATACAATAGAAATAGTTAATCCGATGTTTTGATACCGTTTTTCTTTCTTGAATATAGCAAACCAATGTTACTGCTTTTAAAGTAATTTCTGTATCTGTTAGGTATAAAAAGTGAGGTTGCTTAATTTCTGTAGATCTTTTTGACACAGTGCGATTAATAACCAAGTAGCAACAATTTACATTTTTCCTATTAAAATAACGAGATGATGCTAATATCACTCGGATAAGTGTTTTTTAAACAAAACGCACACCTCTCAACGTGTTAGTGCAACAATTCTGGGCACAGCCAAGAATAATGGCGGGATCAAAATGATGGTTCATTTTAAATATTGCTTGCATAAACATAATAACGAATAAAAGGAGTTTTGAATTAACATGCCCTTTCTGAGGGATATGAATGCCTTAGCTTATTTAGTGACTTCAGTCCTCGGTGATTTGCTAGAATAAAATCACAAATGTTATGAGGAGCAGACAAAATATGAGGCTAAATATGAACATTCTAAAACATGCTGGGCAGTTGAGAGGTATGAGTTGATGACAGATGTTTTTAATAACATATAGATAAGAATCTGCTACACTTTTCCCATTTTGTCCTAATGCCTGTTTGTGAAGTGATAGTTACACGTTACAGCACTATGTTCATTATCCTACAGTTTTGCACTTTTTCCAGTAAAAGCTGTCTTGAAACAATTACAAAAGTTGGACTGCAAGTCTGCAATGAAGAGATTTTAGGAAGTGAATTTCGTGTGTGTGTGTGTGTGTGGGGGGGGGGGGTTATGTATGAAAGCACTGATTACTTTTATTTATGCACTTCGCAACTGTTTGGCTGTGAAGATTGCTTGCTCTTCCTCGATTTGCTCCCTAGGTGTGTTCAAATTTACATTATTTTGACGTTTTGGATGACGCCTGAAAGTGCTAAGGATTTAAACAACTGCTGCAAACTCCCTCCGATGTTACATCTGAAAAAGGCAAAACAAAGGTATTTGATCTGTAAAGTCATTTGCAATTCTAACCAATGCAATAACATTTTAAAACGCCTGATTACCGTAATGCAAATAGTATCCAAATGTACTCTGCAACTTGATGTTCAGGCTTTGTGACTTTCCTGCTTAAACTTGGTATATGCTGAAGTGCTGAAGTAAGGTAAATTTGGCTTCGCTTTTGTAAAGTTTCATTCAGGCTTTTGTCGTCACGTGCACAGTAGTTCTTGTTTTTAAATGCTTCTGTTAGTACTGAAGGGAGACTGACAAAACAGTCTCAGTTTTTCACTAAATCTGCCAACAACTATTTTTTTCTATTTTACAGCATTTCATCTGCTGGGATACCCACAATGGTAAGTCTGCAATACTTTTGTCTATGTTTTTAAGTTAACATAACGACAGAGTGTAGTTTTTGAAGTTGTGCATGCAGACAGTTTGAGGCAGGTGACTGATGAAGCCAAATTGTGTTTAAAACGTGGGCTCTGGTGGGATTGCGTTTCCCGCTTTTTTCTGCAGACCATTAGAGGTACTGAGAACTGAATATTCACTTATTCTGGCAAAACACGTGGCACGACAGATCGGTAAATGTGATTATAAAAAGCGAAATAAAAACATATACTGGATTAAATATTAGACTGATTTACTTATTTAATGGATTAGGTCTGTTAATTTTCTCATGTCACTTATTGAAACAGCACCGATCATGCGTGTAAATTACTTTTTTTAAAACAGACACTTAAAACTACCTGGTCAATTTTGTTAGCTTTTCAGCAAGTTATTGACTGGTTATCTCCCAGAGTTCGTGTTGTATTAGCCAATTGTTTAGTTTATGTGAGAAGTTTTATTAATTGAGCTATAACTGGTAGCATTCACAATAATTCTAAACCTCTTAGCGCAAATTTCTGGACAAGGTAAAAAAATGCTTGTGTGTGTGTGTGTGTGTGTGTGTGTGTGTGGGGGTGATGGTCACGCAAAGGCATATACCTCAACTGTCCAGATTTTCGAAGAATGTCCAGATTTTTTACTAATATTTTCGGTCTGTGCCTCATAAAATTTGTAGTTTTCTGGCAAATCAATGTTTGAAATCATTAAATAGTGACATACATTTAAGTTTCAGATTTCGTATCCCCAGAAAATGCGTGCTGAACGAAACAACACCTGTTATTCTAGCAACTTTCTAAGTTTATATAAACAATGTTTAAAACCTGTCCCTGATTTTTACCCTTTATTTTTGGTTTTGTCCAGATTTTTCTTGTGTTTAGAGGTTGAGGTGCAACACCATGGACAGATTTAAAATATCCCTCTTATAAACTTAGAATTTTGCTAGAATAACAAGTTTTGCATTAGCATGCATTTTCTTTTTCCCCTCAATTGTTTTATTGAAAATTTTAACAACAAAACATTAATACACCATAACAGGAATATTATAAAACAAATATACATATCAAAAAGAACAATAATAAACAATCAAAATAACTATTTACAATGGTGTCTACTATAAAACAAAGCTTTTTAAACAGAAAAAGAAATGTGATGAGTAGTTGTTAGTTAATTTGTTAATTACTAAAGTCTGTTTATCTAGCAGTTCTTTGCATTTCAACCATATATTATATGAAGAGATGATTCTAGATGTTATTGTCTTGATCCTGATAAGTTTAAGATGACAAGAGTCATCTGATTCTTCCAGTTCGCAGTGATGACTTTTCTTCCTAATGTTAAGATACTCCATAAAACAGTGTATTTTATTTTCGTGACCCAAGTGGGGATAGGTGTATCAAATAAAATAGGAAATTTGGTCAGCATAAATTTATCATTAAGGAAACAGACTGTAAGAGAGAATTCATATTATCCCAATATGTTTTAAGTTTTATATAATTGTAAAACATATGCTGCCAGTCAGCTTTAACATTAAGCTTAAATCTAGCATGCATTTTCTGAAGGATACAGAGTCTAACTACATTATATTGAATAATTTATAGCAAACACAACACTAATTTCTTTAATCCGGATGACATGCATATTTGTCAACCTCTAAGTATAAGAAATCTGGAAAAGTCCAAAAATCATAGGGTAAAAAAGGCCCCAAAATAGGGCCAAATTTTAAATACTGCTTTTATAAACATAGAAAGTTGTTAGAATAAATGGTGTTGTGTTAATATGCATTTTCTGGAGATATGAAGTCCGAAAGTCAAATTTGTATTATTATTTAATAATTTCAGCACTCAATGATTTGCCAGGAAAACCACACATTTTACGAGGAACAGACAAAAAAAATGAGGTAAAAAATCTGTACATTCTTGGAAAATCTGGACAGTTGAAATGAATATGCACTTGAAAAGGAAGGGCTTGCATGACAGCTTCTAGCTAATAACTATCAAAAGTCTTTCTATGACACAGAACCATTGACAAGGGACTGTTCTTCAGGTGAAAGGTAAGTATAGCAGTAGGATAGTTAAATGTGAAGTGCAATACTAGATCACTTTAAAAGCTGACAGAATGAATTAAATAAATTAATCAATCACACCAATCAATCACTCAGTAAGAAAAAAAGCAAACAAACAAATAAAAAAAAAGGTTGCTCTATGAGTCACTGACTGTTTTTTAAAGTCGCATATGTTATGTCATTGTTAAAAGTCTGACTGTGTCAGTTTAGAGTGGGGTTGAAATAGGATTTATTTTCACATAACTATTCATAACCAATTCACCACAAATGAATACAGAATGTTTTAGCACTAGAGAAATTTAGCATCATGTCAGTATTTGAAAGGTGTGTATCTTCAGAACAAATCACAAATATGAAGTTATAAAAAGAGGAGAAGAGGACTGAGGCACAAGCAATGCAGAAAATGTCTCTACACTATATCAGCAGATAACAAATTGTCACCCATGAAAACATAAGCTGAGAAGTAGCTCAAATATGAGTGTGGCTGCAATTAATGTTTCTATAATCTTAACTGTACATTTTGCCTCATCATGCTCTATTAAAAAAAAAATAAATAATATATATATATATATATATATATATATATATACATATATATATATATATATATATATACATATATATATGTACACATATATATATATATATATATATATGCAGTTTACTATCTCAAAATACTGAAATCTCAAATTTCAGTATCTCGAGACGAAAGTGCCGAAAGCGCAGTTGAGTAAAATTGCACTTGCTCAAATTCGGAATGTCGAATCCGTGGTTGTGCTGGCGCGCTACGTGGGATTTACTGTGTTGGTAAGGTGTAGTGTGCTGTGGGATATGGTTTGCTGCCGTTGTGTGGATATGTCTGGAGATTCAGGTAAGTGCTGTTTTTTTTAAGGGTTTTGGGTAGGAGTTCGAGTGTATGTGAGTGTGTTGGGAAGCTTTAGGTGTAGGTTAGGGTAGGTAGGTGTAGGTTAGGGTAGGTAGGTGTGGGTGTGAGTGTATAACTGTTGAGAGTGGTTGTGTTTGTAAGTATGTGATGTGTGTTTGTGCAAGAGGAATATAGAGTATGTAGTGGTGGATTTAGTGTCTTTGTCTATTTAGTGCAACCTCAGAGTTAGTATATATATATATATATATATATATATATATATATATATATATATGTAGCGGGGGTATGGGTGGGTGCGGGGGGGCATGCCCCCTTGCTTATATGTAGGTTAGGTGTGTGTCTTTGTGTGGTTGTGTATGTGTGTGTTTTATTGGTTTATTGTAGTGTGGGGAGGAAGGTGTATGTATGTTTGTGTGGTGGAGGGATTATTTAAAAGTTGCAATTTTGAATTTCGCGCTTTTGGGGTTTTGGTATTGTGACTGTTCAGCTTTATAGTCTCGGGATACTGAAATCTGAGATTTCAGTATTTCGAGATTATAAAGTGAATCTCTCTCTCTGTATATATATATATATATATATATATATATATTGATTGATTTTGTGGATTCACCAAATCTCATTCCAGTGCAATGAAAGCAGTATTCCTTACAACTCCTCATGATAGACAGCTTTGATTTGTTTCTAGTCATTCTAATGTTTTCTCATTGTGTCCCAAAATGTATCAAACACCAGTAAGAATTATTTCACATACAATTACATGTATCAAAGGTGTGATGGTTTTATTGGCATCTGGTGATAATAAAATCAGATTTATTATGATTAATCTCATCTCATTTAGTGAAAATGCAAGTAATTATGACTAAAACATAGAATGCACAGATTTAATCACATACCCAACCATTGACAAAATTAGTTCCACTAGATAACATTTGTTTGCAGGATGAAAGCCCCTCTACATCTTCAATGTGGAAACAATGTCCCCCCACAACCCTCTCTTAATGGATACTAAATCAATGCCATGCACGCTCAGAGAAAACAGAAAAGATGCATAGTAAAACATTACATTGTCCCCAGTTTCTGACTCCCATAGCCAATAAATCTTGTTACAATTTTGAAAGCAAAACTGTGTACTTTTACAGTATTCAAGTGATAGGGTGGAGATATTTGGAATATCATAGATATTCGATAACATTAATGGTGATCGAAAACTTTAAAAAATAATTGCATGAATTGAAACAGTTTTCATAGCATGCATGTTAAAAATGTCGAAATTTGCACCACAGACCATGAACTTGTGGACTCTAATAAAAACAAAATTAGATGACAGAACACACTAAAGCCATAATTTACACACTATGAAACTTTTCCTTTATGACTTTATAGGATATTCATATGCAGTGCATTGTCCAAATGGACTCGATCAAATATTCTTGTCAGAAGTCAGCTAACTGATAGAATACTCATATGAAATACTTGCCTAAATGTACATTTGATTGAAAATTTCAGTCTCAAATTCATTTGGGCAAATTTTTTTTAAAGACCAGTTTTTATTTGGGTGTATTTTCTTCATTTCTCATACAGGGGGTCTCATTTACCCAAACATTATTATAATATGTGGATCACTACACCTTCTGGATATGCTAAGTGTGTGTGTGTGTGTGTGTGTGTGTGTGTGTGTGTGTGTGTGTGTGTGTGTGTGTGTGTGTGTGTACACACTTTTTAGGTCAAAAAATGGGAAGTACAAAGGTAATTAAAAAATTGTTAGATAAAATCAATTTAGTTGAAGGTAGAGCTAGATGGAGGCACAGCTGATAAACTTGATTAGATTGAGCAGCCATTGTTTCAATAAAACCAGCCTGATGGCAGCAGTTTTCTAAACAGAAGATTACTTTAACACTGCATTAGAAAGTAGCATTTTTTTCTGATGGTGCAGAATGCTCCTCACCTATTATACAGATGACTGTATCTATTGAATCCCCCTTATATAAACATTTATTGTTGATCAATTACAACAGTCTTGGAGCATTGGGACACACAAATCCATATGGGCATGCATGCACACCCACACACACATACAGACTGCCTTCCAGAAATGTACATGGCAGAAAATATAGCTTTTTCATCCTAAATAAAATACTTCAGCAAATAAGGTTCCATTTGCTAAGTTACCCTCATCAAAGCAGGAGTCGATAAGTTTTATTTAGCTATTGATAAATCAATTTTGCAGTGCTTCTGTAGCATGTTATATACTTTTTCTGCCTTTTCCATACTCTTTTGCACACTGATGTAATTATTGCACTGATTTATTAGTGCTGCTAGCCCCTGTGAGCTGTGCTTCATATTCTGTCCCTTTCACTTATTTTATCTCCCCTCATAAAAAATGTGAATTTCATGGTTATCAGTTTTAAATAAATAGAGGATTAAGTAAGGATTTAACAAATAAACAAATAGATTATCTAAATAACTAGATGGATTGACAAATAAAAAGCAATATCACACTACCTTTGGTAGACATACCTTCTATCCAGAGCAGAAAAACAAATAAAAAGTAATGTCACACTTTTATATAAACACATGCACACATGCACACACGCACACACGCACACATGCACACATATATATGATTAACATTGAAATATCTATAACACAAAACACTGCATGCCAAAGCACTGAAACGAAAATGTTTACTTACATAAAAGCACTAACAAAAATAACTAAAGCCAAACAATTACACCCTCAATCATTAACAAGAACAACTGCACATTTAGTGTTTTTGCAGCAGCTCCACACACCCCTTACCTATATGTATTAGATACTGCATTATATTTCATTGCATTGCTTAATGTGAGATCAAAAGTAGACATAAGTTCTTTCTAATCAATTTGCATACTGCAATATGTGTTTTTCTGCCAATTTCACTTAGGGCTGCTCAAGTATTTCAAACTGACATATTGATAGTCCTGGTGAATTCAAAACCCACCATTCACTTAGGCAATGTGTTCCAAGCATCCACAATGCTCTCTCAGAAAAAAACACACACTTTCGCTGGCTCAGATTAGAGTAATATTCAAGTGCATCTGATAACTTTTCACTCTCTTTTATCTAGATACCTCAGTTCCACACTTTCAACATCTCAGGTACCCATGTTACATGTCATGCAGTCATATCATCCCCCCTTTCTTTTAGTGTCCCTTACAAATCAAATTGAATAATTCTAGACACCGGTGCTACTTCTTGCACTTCATTTGTCTAACAATCCTTGTAGCCCTTCTATGGATGTTTTCTAGTTAATTCCATCCTTTCCCTGGTAAGGTCTCAATTTATGCCCAACAGACCACATCCATTGGCTCTCCTTCATCCATTTCTGTTGTCTTATAGCCATAACATTTCATGAGGCTTGCTTGATAACTCATCTTAGCATTGTTACCATGCTGGTTTGGATCCCGAAGCATGATTTTGTTTAAAAAAAGATCTCAAGCCATTCTCCCAGAATTATTTTCATCACTTTTCCTGCCTCATCACTTACCCTGGCAATACCATCAGATTAACTGATTTCTAATTGCCTGCATGTCTTGTTACCTTTGTTAGTCAATGAAACATCTGAAGCTGTTTGTCAGTCATTTGATGCCTCCATACTGAAAGAGAACAAAAATAACTTGTTAAATACTTCAGATGTTTCCGAGTCATCTATTAACACCCTCTTCATTTTTGATCAGCTTGCTTAAGTTAATGTCCGCTGTCTTCATCTGTGAAATATACCTGAAAAACTCTTTCCCTCTGTGTTAATCAAGATTTGACATCTGAATGGTTAAGGAGAGGTTCCTTTAAATCAAAAGATGAAAGGCTAATAATGTCAGCTCAAGCTAGCAGGCTACACATTGTTGGTTAACAAAGTCTACAGAAGTGGTGGAAGATGCACACAAATGCAAGTTCTGTAATATAAAACTAGAAGCAGTTGAAAATCTTGTTGCTACTTGTGATAGACTCATGATTAAGGGTCTGTATAATGAAAGACACAACCATGTGGCAATATTACTGCATTGGGGACTGTGCAAATGCTAAAACATACAATTAGATGAGAAGCACTGGAAACACGAACCACAAGGAACTGATGAAAATGAAGTTCTGATCATATGGCATCATCCCACACCAACAGTTAAGAAAGTAGAAGCAAGAAAAAAACAGGTTAGAGTAGCAAAAACATCAGCAGGTATACCTAGTGACTATAGTGTCCTGTGTGCTGAGAAACATAAAGTCACAATACGAGGATATGCATGCAGAAACTTGAGCGATATGGAATAAAGATCCCAGTTCCATTAGTCATGAAAGCAATGGGGTTAACAACAAATGTGCTTCCTGATACATGTAATTCCATATGAACTGCAGCAGGAGGCAATTCTGGATGCTATGAAGAGCACTCTTGAAAAACATCAAATACTGAAGTGATAATAGTTTTATGAACTTTAATAGTACCATGACTTAAGAAAGGGGTCCAGTTGTGTCACATTATTGGAAATCATAAATATTTGGAGAATTTAAAAAAAAGTAAAAAGTGAGGAATATGAAGTATATTTTTTATATAAAATTCCGGTCTAGGCCATTCTGTGTAACTTACCACCTCATATATGCTCATCTCCTCTTTCCACTGTTGTAAGCATGCATTGCAATCCTGATTCATAGCTTCCTTGGCATGCTGGCTGCAGGTATAGATAGGACTTCCAAGTAACCAGCTCAGTGTCAAAGCTTCTGCCATCCTTGGGCCACCACTGTTGCCATCAAAGTTATTTTCTCCATTCTTAATGCCACCAGGTTATTGGTCCTGTTATGAAACACAACATGGGGCATGACCCTATCTTTTTCTAGTACCTTTCCTACAACCTTCACTGTCCTTTCCAATTTCAGTCTTGGTACTATCTCCAGTGTAGCCAGACCTATTCTACCCCCTTCTAACATTTGGATTCCTTTGGTGATACAATTCCTGATTAGCACCTACTACTAACACCTGTCATGTCTAATCACCCGCTTTTCAATGCTACATCTCTTACGCTCCTCCCCTCTTACAAATCTGTTTGCCTGCTACTGGCTAGTTACTGTTCTACTCTGTCCCTTTTTTATCCTGTGAATTCATACATCCATCCTTTAGTCTTTACCTTCTCCTTTTCTGACCTTCTTCTCTTCCGAGGGAGCTCCTGTGCTCCTGTCTCAGTCTTCTTGTGGGCTAGTACCATGTTTCTGTTAATTTTCCCATCTCTTCTGTACTGACCTTCTTTGCTATACCCACTACGCTAGCTCCTCCCTCCCTCATTCCATATGTCCTTATCCATTTGAACAACGTTTCCTATTGGATTACTTACAGTATAGCTCCTCCTTCCTATTACTCTTTCTAATGTAGCTTATATAACACACAACAGTTTTATGGTTTCAGTGTGTTCCAGCACTTTATATGCCTAGATGTTGATAAATCCATAGCATAAACAAATAAATGAGGTACTTATCACTGCAGGGGTCTTTGAATCATATCATTAACTTATCACTGCAGGGGTCTTTGAATCATATCATTAACTTATCACTGCAGGGGTCTTTGAATCATATCATTAACTTATCACTGCAGGGTGCTTTGAATCATATCCATCATATCATATCCATACATTGCCAATGTAATTCTCCCCGTAAACACTCCCCTATAACCTTCTACTTCTCTTCTCTCTTTCTTCCCTTCAATAAACAAACCTACTGCTTTATCTTCTCCTGTTGGTGCATCACTGTACAAACATAACTAGTAAAACACAAGGAACACAGGCAAGGACCAGAGTAAAAAGTGAATTTAATGATGAGGTTTAGCGCTTTCTTCCGCTGATAAGGACTTCCTCAGAACATTTTACAATAGTTAACCCAGCCTTTAAATACACATAAATAAAAAACAGTTACATAATTAACACATAGTTAACTTATTCATTATTCCATTTAAAGAAATATACATATAGATAAATTAAGCATGAATAAACTCATAAATGCATCACATTAACTTATAATACATACTACTCCATGTTATTTTAACCTAATGAATGTTTTAACTTTAAAATGCATGCTATATTAGTGGCCTCATTTATACCTGGATACTGGGTTGCATCTAATCGCAATTGCCATTTCAGCTCACAAATGTCCAGGTGTAGGTCCACATATTTACCCTGTGGGTCTCTGACTAATTGTTCAGCTACCAAAAACTTAAAATAATGATCACCATATTCCTTGATGTGTCTAAATAGGGCATTAGTGATTCTTCTTTTTCTAATGTCTGTATTATGTTCACTAATTCAGTTTTTAAAAAATCTACTTGTCTTTCCTATATAAAAATAGGACATGTTTGGCACTTCGCCATGTAAACCACATTGGAACTACCACAATTAAATTGTCCTTTAATAAAAATGTCCATACCATTAAGATTAAATTTATCATCTGTCTCCAAAATGTGTGCGCAAAAATTACACATCCCACACTTAAAATTTCCATTTGGTCTATCAGTGCTTCTACTTGTATTCCACCATTAACCTCAAAAAGGTTTTTAAATGATCTTTCCTTTCCGTATACAATTTTTGGGGGGACCCTCCCCACTTTTTGCTCAACATTAGTATCATAACTCAGAATGTCCCACTTTTTCTTGATTACTTCAGAAATCCTACTGGCATCTAAATTATGCTGTGATAAAACACAAACTGTAGTTTTTACCGCCCATTCCTCTGTTATTGTCTTGTCTAGTGGTTGATACCACTCCACTCATAATGGTTCAACCACCTAATATTGGCCTATATATGCCATTTGTGTGTTTACCTATAAATTCCTCACCAATCTTATCCAGAAATTCATTGGGGTATCCCCTTTTGACAAACAAACTTATTATAAATTTATCTTCATCCAAAAAAATCACAGTCTATGCTTACCATTCTGGCCGCCCTCATCAGTTGTCCCTTGACTTTTGACTTTTTTGGTGCAAGGGGTGCCAAATTCCAAATAAGAATTTGAGAAGGTGGGCTTTCTGTAAATCCTGGAAAATAACTTCTCCTTGTTACTATCCAAAGTCAGATCCACATCTAAGTAAAATATTTGCTCTTTACTATAATGGTGTGTGAACTGTAAAAATTCCACAGTGCTATTGATATATAGCAAAAATTCATTAATCTGTGTTTCAGTGCCTTTCCACAGCACAAACAAATCATCGAAAAACCTAGTGTAATGTATAATATTTGACCAATAAACACTGTTCATTAAATATTCCTGTTCCCAATCAGACATAATAAAATTTTCAAAAATGGGGGCACATGCTTCCCCCATTGGCACTCCAGTTAACTGTTTAAAATATTGTCCCCCAAAATGAATATAATTGTTATTCAAAACAATATCCATAAGGGCAACAAATTTATTGATCGAATCCTGATCATATATTCGAGTCTTAATCAACTGTGTTTCTAACCATTGCAATCCCTCACCATGTGGTATGATGGAAAAAAGATTAACCATATCAATAGTAACCATGATTAATCCTGGGGATATCTTTATTTTTTCCAGTTTCTCCAAAAAATGCCACGAATCCTCGGTAATATATGTGAATGTTGTTAAACCTTTTTGCATGCTATAATCCAAAAATTCACTTATGAAATACGTTTTTGATCGCTGGCCATCCACAATGGGCCAGAATTTCAAGTTAAATAGGCCCTTGTGAATCTTCGGTATTCCGAAGATATTGGGTATCATAGAGTGTTCATTTTTCATGTATTTATGTTCACCCAAACTAATCTGACCTTGAAATAACATGTCATCCAAGGCTAAATCAATCCTCCAATAAGCTATATGGATCTCATTTAAAGAACTCTCTTCATAAGTTCCATCCATTAGCAACAGATTTATCTTGTCTAAATAATCACTTTTATTCATTAACACCACCCCACTCCCTTTATCCAGTTTCATTATACGTGCTGCTTTATCATTGATTATTTCTTTTAACAATTCTTCTTCTTTCATGATCAAATTACTTACATAATCTAACCAGGGATAGTTATACAATTGCCTAATCTCTTTCTCACATAGAAGACATCAAGGAATATGGTGATCATTATTTTAAGTTTTTGGTAGTTGAACAGTTAGTCAGAGACCCATAGGGTAAATTTGTGGACCTACACCTAGACATTTGTGAGCTGAAATGGTAATTGCGATTAGATGCAACCCAGTATCCAGGTATAAATGAGGCCACTAATATAGCATGCATTTTAAAGTTAAAACAGTTATTAGGTTAAAATAACATGGAGTAGTATGTATTATAAGTTAATATAATGCATATACGAGTTTATTCATGCTTATTTTATCTATATGTATATTTCTTTAAATGGAATAATGAATAAGTTAACTATGTGTTAATTATGTAACTGGTTTCAATTTATGTGTATTTAAGGGCTAGGTTAAATATTATAAAATGTTCTGAGGAAGTCCCTATCAGGGGAAGAAAGTGCTAAACCTTATCATTAAAGTCACTTTTTACTCTGGTCCTTGGCTGAGTTCCTTGTGCTGTGCTGTAATGTTCTGGAGTTTGGTCTACATTGTATTTCCTTATAACTAGTAAAATATTTCAGCCATGTAACTATTGCACTATTATGTATATAATATGTAATTATGAATGTATCCCTCTGATTAATGTATTTCTATGTATTTCACTTGCCACAGTTTAATGTATGACACTGTAATGCAATAATGTGTGGTACTGATGAATGTAATGTGTGGCACTGTAATGCAGTAATCTGTGGTACTGATGAATGTATTTCTATATGTATTTAATATGTACAATTTTAATTTTCTGCTGGAGCTTTTCTCATTGGGCCTCTGCTGAAAATAGGCATTTGTAGCCCAGTCGGACAAACCCGATCAACAAATATAAAATAATAAATAAATAAAATAAATAAACATCATTCTTATTACTCAACCATGCCTCTTGTATAACTATCAATTTGAAATTCAACCAGTTTACTTAGCAGCATAGCATGGAAAACCCAGTCAGAACTCTTGCTCAGATCAATGAGTTTGTGCACACGTATCAACACTCTATATGAATTAATGCTTGAAACAATGAACAGCCAAGGTATGTTTTCGAGTATACTGACTAAAAATTCCAGGGTAAATATGGCTGTTCAAATTATCTGCCAGTAGGTCCATAAGGCATCTTTCATGTAACTTACTGATGCAGTTTACAAATCTCATAGATCTATAATTATGAGCAATTCTTTATTACCCTTTTCCCTTACATAAAGGATGGTTATAGCAAGTTTCCACCAAGGTGAGATGAAGGAATGGGAAGACATATTGGTGAAGACAATGATATGTCTCCCTGCATTTTCCTGTTAGCCTTATTATTACTACTGGATTCCTTATAGTATCAATTTATGGAAATGTCTTGATGTTTAGTTTTCATTGCATTTGTTTCTTTAATATCCTAGTGGAAATTAATATAATGGCACAATAAACTCCCTATAGAAGTTTGCATGGTGTACCCTGTCCCTTTACATCTCCAGATGTGATGAATTTATCTTTAAAAATAAATGCCATATTACTTACCAAGTCACTATCTATCATTATGAAAATTGTACATCTAGATCTATACTTTTTGTCTCTCCTAATATAGTTAAATAATGTTTTCTAGTTGGCAATATTTCACTGAAATTGTCTAATGTCCTGCTCTGCAGCAAATAGTGATGTCCCCTTCTTTACTTCCTTATTGCGTGTCATGAAATAAAGCCCAGGTATCAATGGATTAGTTATTAATATAATTTTGGCAGAGCTTTTTTTTCATTAATAATAATCTTTATACACTTTGGTAAAAAGGACCCCTTTTGGCATATTTCCTTCCTTTAATTATATAAACAGATGACTTATTCTGAAGCAAGTATATCAAATTACTCCATTTGTGAAAACGTGGAGTTTAACAATCTCCTAACAGTGCTCAAGTCATGTAGCACCATGTTCATATGCATTTTATTCATAAATAGCAGTTGCTAGGCATATCAGGACTACAGTTAGTTGTGGTTTAAGTTTTAAGGAAATCTGTAGATGCTAGTCTTCTGTGCTGTTGTTACTAGTAATGACTCAGTGCTCATGGTGTAGAGAATCTGTAGCTGCTAGTCTTGTGCTGTTGTTACTAGTAATGACTCAGTACTCATGGTGCAAGAGAATCTGCAGCTGCTAGTCTTGTGCTGTTATTACTAGCAATGACTCAGTACTCATGGTGCTAGAGAATCTGTAGCTGCTAGTTTTGTGCTGTTGTTACTAGTAATGACTCAGTACTCATGGTGTTAGAGAATCTGTAGCTGCTAGTCTTGTGCTATTGATTACTAGTAAAGACTCAGTACTCCAAGTGCTAGAGAATCTGTAGCTGCTAGTCTTCTGTGCTGTTGTTACTAGTAATGACTCAGTGGTCATGGTGTAGAGAATCTGCAGCTGCTAGTCTTGTGCTGTTGATACTAGTAAAGACTCAGTACTCATGGTGTTAGAGAATCTGTAGCTGCTAGTCTTCTGTGCTGTTGTTACTAGTAATGACTCAGTGCTCATGCTGTAGAGAATCTGTAGCTGCTAGTCTTGTGCTGTTGTTACTAGTAATGACTCAGTACTCATGGTGCTAGAGAATCTGTAGCTGCTAGTCTTCTGATGTTGTTAGTAGTAATGTCTCAGGACTCATGGTGCTAGAGAATCTCTAGCTGCTAGTCTTCTGTGCTTTTGTTACTAGTAATGACTTAGTACTCATGATGCTAGAGATTCTGTAGCTGCTAGTCTTGTGCTGTTCTTACTAGTAATGACTCAGTGTTCACGGTGCTACAGAATCTATAGTTGTTAGTCTTGTGCTGTTATTACTAGTAATGACTTAGTAATCATGGTGCTAGAGAATCTGTAGCTGCTAGTCTTGTGCTGTTGTTATTAGTAATGACTCAGTACTCATGGCGCTAGAGAATCTGTAGCTGCTAGTCTTGAGCTGTTGTTACTAGCATTGACTCAGTACTCATGGTGCTAGACAATCTGTAGCTGCTAGTTCTGTGTTGTTGTTACTAGTAATGACTCAGTACTCATGGTGCTAGAGAATCTGTAGCTGCTAGTCTTGCGCTGTTGTTACTAGTAATGACTCAGTGCTAGTGGTGCTAGAGAATCTGTAGCTGCTAGTCTTTTGCTGTTGTTAATAGTAATGAATCAGTAATCATGGTGCTAGAGAATCTGTAGATGCTAGTCTTCTGTACTGTTGTTACTAATAATGACTCAGTACTCATGGTGCTAGAGAATCTGTAGCAGCAAGTCTTGTGCTGTTGTTACTAGTAATGACTGAGTACTCATGGTGTTAGAGAACCTGTAGTTGCTAGTCTTGTGTTGTTGTTATTAGTAATGACTCATTACTCATGGTGCTAGAGAATCTGTAGCTGCTAGTCTTGTGCTGTTCCTACTAGTAATGACTCAGTACTCATGGTGCTTACTAATTTATCTTCTCTTCTTGGCACATCACTGTCCAAACATAACTAGTAAAATACAAGGAACTCAGCCAAGGACCAGAGTAAAAACTGAATTTAATGATGAGGTTTAGCACTTTCTTCCCCTGATAGGGACTTCCTCAGAACATTTTACAGTAGTTAACCCAGCCCTTAAATACACATAAATTAAAACCAGTTACATAATTAACACATAGTTAACTTATTCATTATTCCATTTAAAGAAATATACATATAGATAAAATAAGCATGAATAAACTCGTAAATGCATCATATTAACTTATAATACATACTACTCCATGTTATTTTAACCTAATAAATGTTTTAACTTTAAAATGCATGCTATATTAGTGGCCTCATTTATACTTGGATACTGGGTTGCATCTAATCGCAATTGGCATTTCAGCTCACAAATGTCCAGGTGTAGGTCTACAAATTTACCCTGTGGGTCTCTGACTACAAGAAACTTAAAATTATGATCACCATATTCCTTGATGTGCCTAAAAAGGGCATTAGTGATTCTTCTTTTTCTAATGTCTGTATTATGTTCACTAATTCGGTTTTTAAAAAATCTACTTGTCTTTCCTATATAAAAATAGGACACGTTTGGCACTTCGCCATGTAAACCACATTGGAACTACCACAATTAAAATGTCTTTTAATAAAAATGTTCATACCATTAAGATTAAATTTATCATCTGTCTCCAAAATGTGTGCGCAAAAGTTACACATCCCACACTTAAAAGTTCCATTTGGTCTATCAGTGCTTCTACTTGTATTCCCACCATTAACCTCAAAAAGGTTTTTAAATGATCTGTCCTTTCCGTATACAATTTTTGGGGGGACCTTCCCCACTTTTTGCTCAACATTAGTATCATAACTCAAAATTTCCCAGGTTTTCTTGATTACTTCAGAAATTCTACTGGCATCTAAATTATATGTTGTGATAAAACTCAAACCATAGACTTTACAACCCATTCCTCTGTTGTTGTCTTGTCTAGTGGTTGATACCACGCCACTCGTAATGGTTTGACCACCTAATATTGGCCAATATATGCTATTCATGCATTTACCTATAATTTCCTCACCAATCTTATCCAGACATTCATTGGGGTATCCCCTTTTGGCAAACAAACTTATTATAAATTTATCTTCATCCAAAAAAATCACAGTCTAAGCTTACCATTCTGGCCGCTCTCATCAGTTGTCCCTTGACTATTGACTTTTTTTGGTGCAAGGGGAGCCAGTTACCAAATTCCAAATAAGAATTTGAGAAAGTGGGCTTTCTGTAAATCCTGGAAAATAACTTCTTATTGTTACTATCCAAAGTCAGATCCACATCTAAGTAAGATATTTGCTCTTTACTATAATGGTGTGTGAACCATAAAAATTCCACAGTGCTGTTGATATATACCAAAAATTAATTAAGCTGTGTTTCAGTGCCTTTCCACATCACAAACAAATCATCTAAAAACCTAGTGTAATGTATAATATTCGACCAATAAACACTGTTCATTAAATATTACTGTTCCCAATGGGACATAATAAAATTTGCAAAAATGGGGGCACACGCTTCCCCCATTGCCACTCCAGTTAACTGTTTAAAATATTGTCCCTCAAAATGAATATAATTGTTATTCAAAACAATATCCATAAGGGCAACAAATTTATAGATCGAATCCTGATCATATACTCAAGTCTTAATCAACTGTGTTTCTAACCATTGCAACCCCTCACCATGTGGTATGATGGAAAAAAGATTAACCATATCAATAGCAACCGTGATTAATCCTTGGGATATCTTTATTTTTTCCAATTTCTCCCAAAATGCCACAAATCCTCAGTAATATATGTGAATGATGTTAAACCTTTTTGCATGCTAAAATCTAAAAATTTACTTATGAAACACGTTTTTGATCATTGGCCATCCACAATGGGCCGGAATTTCAAGTTAAATAGGCCCTTGTGGATCTTCGGTATTCCGAAGATATTGGGTATCATGGGGTGTTCATTTTTCATGTATTTATGTTTATCCAAACTAATCTGACCTTATAATAACATGTAATCCAAGGCTAAATCAATCCTCCGATAAGCTATATGGATCTCATTTAAAGAACTCTCTTCATAAGTTCCATCCATTAGCAACAGATTCATCTTGTCTAAATAATCACTTTTATTCATTGACACCACCCCACTCCCCTTATCCAGTTTCATTATACGTACTGCTTTATCATTGATTATTTCTTTTAACAATTCTTCTTCTTTCATGATCATATTACTTGCATAATCTAACCGAGGATAATGACTCAGTGTATGTTGTGCTAGAGAATCTGTAACTGCTAGTCTTTTGCTGTTGTTACTAGTAATGACTCAGTGTTCACGGTGCTAGAGAATCTGTAGTTGCTAGTCTTGTGCTGTTATTACAAGTAATGACTCAGTGTTCACAGTGCTAGAGAATCTGTAGTTGCTAGTCTTGTGCTGTTATTACAAGTAATGACTCAGTACTCATGGTGCTAGAGAATCTGTAGATGCTAGTCTTCTGTGCTTTAGTTACTAATAATGACTCAGTGCTGATGATGCTAGAGAATCTGTAGCTGCTAGTCTTATTCTGTTGTCACTAGTAATGACTCAGTGTCTACAGTGCTAGAGAATCTGTAGTTGCTAGTCTTGTGCTGTTATTACAAGTAATGACTCAGTGTTCACAGTGTTAGAGAATCTGTAGTTGCTAGTCTTGTGCTGTTATTACAAGTAATGACTCAGTGTTCACAGTGCTAGAGAATCTGTAGTTGCTAGTCTTGTGCTGTTATTACAAGTAATGACTCAGTACTCATGGTGCTAGAGAATCTGTAGATGCTAGTCTTCTGTGCTTTAGTTACTAGTAATGACTCAGTACTCATGGTGCTAGAGAATCTGTAGCCGCTAGTCTTGTGTTGTTGTTACTAATAATGACTCAGTACACCTGCTGCTAGAGAATCACTAGCTGTTAGTCTTATGCTGTTGCTGCTGGTAATGACTCAGTACTCATGGTGCTAAAGAATCTGTAGTTGTAAGTCTTGTGTTTTTGTTGCTACCAATGACTCAGTACTCATAGTGCTAGGGAATCTGTAGCTGTTAGTCTTGTGCTGTTGTTACTACTAATGGCTCAGTACTCATGGCGCTAGAGAATCTGTAGCAGCTAGTCCTGTGCTGTTGTTACTAGTAATAACTCAGTACTCATGGTGCTAGAGAATCTGTAGCAGCTAGTCTTGTGCTGTAGTTACTAGTAATAAGTCAGTACTCATGGTGCTAGAGAATCTGTAGCTGCTAGTCTTGTGCTGTTATTACTAGTAATGACATTACTCATGGTGCTAGATAATCTGTAGCTGCTAGTCTTGTGCTGTTGTTACTAGTAATAACAGTACTCATGGTGCTAGAGAATCTGTAGCTGTTAGTCTTCTGTGTTGTTGTTACTAGTAATGACTCACTGCTCATGGTGCTAGAGAATCTGTAGCAGCTAGTCTTGTGCTGTTGTTACTAGTAATAACTCAGTACTCAGGATGCTAGAGAATCTGTAGCAGCTAGTCTTGTGCTGTTGTTACTAGTAATAACTCAGTACTCATGGTGCTAGAGAATCTGTAGCAGCTAGTCTTGTGCTGTTGTTACTAGTAATAACTCAGTACTCATGGTGCTAGAGAATCTGTAGCAGCTAGTCTTGTGCTGTTGTTACTAGTAATAACTCAGTACTCATGGTGCTAGAGAATCTGTAGCAGCTAGTCTTGTGCTGTTGTTACTAGTAATAACTCAGTACTCATGGTGCCAGAGAATCTGTAGCAGCTAGTCTTGTGCTGTTGTTACTAGTAATAACTCAGTACTCATGATGCTAGAGACTCTGTAGCTGCTAGTCTTGTGCTGTTGTTACTAGTAATAACTCAGTACTCATAGTGCTAGAGAATCTGTAGCAGCTAGTCTTGTGCTGTTGTTACTAGTAATAACTCAGTACTCATGGTGCTAGAGAATCTGTAGCAGCTAGTCTTGTGCTGTTGTTACTAGTAATAACTCAGTACTCATGGTGCTTGAGAATCTGTAGCAGCTAGTCTTCTGTGCTGTTGTTACTAGTAATGACTCAGTACTCATGGTGTAGAGAATCTGTAGCTGCTAGTCTTGTGCTGTTGTTACCGGTAATGGCTCAGTACTCATGGTGCTAGAGAATCTGTAGCTGTTAGTCTTCTGTGTTGTTTTTGTTACTATTAATGACAGTGTTCATGGTGCTAGGTAATCTGTTGCTGCTAGTCATGTGCTATTGCTATTAGTAATGACTCAGTACTCATGGTGCTAGAGAATCTGTAGCAGCTAGTCTTGTGCTGTAGTTACTAGTAATAACTCAGTACTCATGGTGCTAGAGAATCTGTAGCTGCTACTCTTGTGCTGTTGTTACTAGTAATGACTCACTGCTAATGGTGCTACAGAATCTGTAGCTGCTAGTATTCTGTGCTGTTGTTACTAGTAAAGACTCAGTACTTATTTTATTTATTTGTATTTTATTTTACATTTGTTTACCGGGCTAGTCCAACTGGATATATGTCCATTTTCAGCAGAGGCCCAGGGAGAAATGCTCCACATTAAAGTTAATACAAAACAAGTCATTACATAAAAAAAGCAAGTAAATCTGTGTTATGATTATACAGAATCTGTAGCTGCTATCTGTCTGTGCTGTGGTTACTAGTAATGTCTCAGTACTCATGGTGCCTGAGACTGTCAGTGTGCAGATTTTTATTTAACTGTACATTTTGTCCTGTTTTTTTCTTTTGACTCTACAACTTTCACTGCTTTTCTTCAAATTTTTATCAGAAATAGTTTTATGTCTTCCACAAACATTATCAGTTTGGTGGGGGTCTAATGATCCTTGTGTTGTTCACACACCTCAGTCAGGTATTTCCATAGGACTTGCTCAACTAGGCAAATGGTAGTCAGTTCTTTTATGTAGTATTATTGCTCCATTTTTTTTATTTCTTCAAGTCTTTTGGGTTTCTAGTACTATGACAGGAATGGACTCCATTCCTAAGTCAAAGTACGATTAAAGTTCATGAAATTAGTATTGTTTTAATCTTTGATGTTAGCCAGAAGTGCTCTCTGCAACACCTGCAATGTGCCCAGTAGTGACTCCTTCTGCAATTTGTGTGGAGTTACATGTATCCGTAACATATTTAAGTATGATTTTAAATTCTTTTTTATAAGACCTGTTGCTCCTACTACTACTGGAACTGTCTGGGTATCCTTCTTCCACATTGCCCTTGTTTCTGCCTGGAAATCCTGACATTTTATGACTTTCTGTCTCTCTGTACGTAAGACACTGTAGTCACTGGGTGTAGCGATTTCAATGATTAATGCTACTTTTATCTCCTTTTCATGGGCCACTATAGCTGTTTTTCTTGCATCTATTTTTTGAACTGTTGGTAATGGGTGATCCTGTGTGAGATAAACTTCATAATTTTCGAAATACTTTGTGGCTCATGTTTCTAGTGTTTTTCAGCCACTTCAATACCATAATGTTTGCACAATCCCAATGCAACGGTCTTGCCCCATTATTATGCCTTTCTGTATACAGTCCTTGCCATTAGCATGTCACAACCAGCAACAAGGTGTGCAACTGTTTTCAAATCTGTTTACAAAACCTGTATTTGTCTGTTTCTTCCACATGTTCAATGGATTTTGTAAACCAGTGTGTACATATTCCACTATCTAGGGGATGGCAATATTAACCTTTAGTCTTTTGGTTTAAATGCGTCTCTCCTTAACCATTCCTGTGTTCGATCCTGATTAATATGAGGTTGTTCCAAGAGTTTTCTATACTCGCAACTATATTTATGCATTTTCCACATTTTTAGCCTTCTCATCTGATCCTTCACCTTATATTCTTTGTTTTGTTTTTTGGCACATTCGGTTGCCGCTTGATTTTTATCTACTTCTGGTTTGATTTTCATTCCTGTTTGACACAGATATGCCTCTGCTAAACTAAGCAGGGAAGTCACCTTAGACTTATTCTCCTCATGTTTCAAAACATTGGGTCTTATGAGGTAAGCAAATATGTATGCAGTTCCATGACTGTAGATCTATACATGTAATCAATTTCAAGGAGGCCCATACCTCCTTCAGAACAAGAAATATATAATCTTGGTATGCAATGATTTTTATAAATCATCTGGTGAGCATGAAGCATCCTTCTTGTTTTCCTGTCTAGTCTATACAACACCTTTTGGGGCCAGTCAGTCACTCCAAACCTGTAAGTTAGGACAGGAAAAACAGATTAGTTTATAGCTTGGACTTTGTTCCTAGATGTCAACACTGTGCTCAGTATTATTTTAAGTCTTCTAAAATATTCCTTACTAAATTCTATTCGTATTTGTTCATGTTTTATTGTTCATCCTTCATCAGTTCCCAAATATTTGCACACTTCCTCTTGCTCAAGTTCTTTTATATCACATTCTTGTCCCAAACTGATGTTTTCTTGGTGTTGCAACTTTCCTGTTTAAAGGTTGCTTTTGCACATTTATCTTATTTACCTGTGTAGTGGTACCTCTGGATTTCCAGATTTTGGTTCATAGGTTCATAGATAAGTACTAGCTGCCCTTGCAGACCATTTTAAGCTCAGACAGTTTCCCTTTTTGTGCTCAAAATATCCCATCCTATTTGGTTATAGAGTGACCTTACTCATCCCATGGTCGATAATTATATAGTAATCCTAATGAGGGCAATGGGGATCATACCCTAGATACTTTGAGGGGACCCATGCATGGGATAAAGCCTTTAGGAGCTGCCTCTGTCCGTTACTAGTATAGGGAGCAATCATGGAGTAAATTTTCTGTTTCCCATCCCTAGATCTAAGTTGTGCTTGAATATGGACAGTGATGAACTTTGTTTTATGTGGATGGGGATTCTGTTTCACAGCAGCAGTATCCTTTGCGAGATATACCTATCCCTCCAAACCATTCTGTTGATGTTGCAGAAGAGGTTTTTATCCCTAGAACAAGTATTCCTGATGCCTTATATGCCAGACACGGTCACCTCTTAACAGTCTGTAAGATACTAAGTATAGTGACTGGGCTTCAAGTCAGTCCATGTAGGGCATGTTGTTTAAGTTTTGTATCCCTTTAGTAAGGTATCTCTGCAGATGTTCTAGTTGTTGCATGTGTCTGGGCAGATACATGCCTAAGAGGGTGCGATGCCCCACCACTGGCCTAGTAATCAAGGAGCCTCAATCCTCACCACTCGCAATAGTGGGGGAAGTACACACTGGGAGGATGACACAGTAAAGTGCAATTTCCCTTAAGAGCACAAGGAGACCACAGTCAGTCTGGGGCTAGTTCCTCCTTCTTTCTCCAGATCCCCAAAAGACTCCTGACTGGCACAGCTATAGAGTTGAGATCTCAGCTGATTCACCAGGCCAAGACCTCCAGCACCCTCTCTGTCCAACCAGTGCTTTATGTCCCTGCCCAAGTAGCTGGCACACACACACACACTCTTTGAGATTTGAGTTATACACAAACACACAGACACATCTGGGAAAGGCTGACACAGGTTTACTAGCTATGCCCCCTTTTTCCCAGACTATAAGGTAGTTTGGACTGCCACCAGTCACTCCTTATCAGCTACTTTAAGACCCTTAACAAAGGGTGTCTAATCTTACTGTGTAATGTTACTATTAATCAAAATGGTAGTTTGACCAACAGCAAGGTTATTAGGAGTGCCTGCACAGTGTCACCAAATAGATATGCAAGAACTCTAAAAGCTTAAATTTCTCTAGACAGACCAGCCACAATTGAAAGGTTTAAATATATTTAATAATAAATAATAAAAGAACAAGAAAATACTCAGTAAACAATCACAGTCACTTCAGAGTTCAAAATAACAGGAAATGTTTAAAACAACATTGCAGGACAGTCTCAAATAAATAAAGAAAACAAACAACTAAGCTATATATACTTCACTATGTTCATCACTGCATCTAAGAGAAATTACTGTACCCTAGTTAACATACTTCCAGTGCCAGGCAAGACAGATGTAGTGAGTGGGTTTTCCATCTGATGCTGTCAGGTCAAAGGCAAAATACAAAATGTCTATCTCTCTCTCTCTCTCTCGCTTTTTCTCTCTCTCTTTCTCAGAAAATTCTTAAATTAATATCTCAGATATTGCTGCTGGGATACTTGCTGCATGACATCACTTCTTGTCATCTGACTATCCCAGGTGAAACCCCCCCACTGTATCTGGTAGCATTTAGCATTTCTCTGTAAAAATACATAAACAAGGACTTCTCTTACATCAAGGCAAATGATGGATGTCGTAAAATGATTTACATTCCTCCACACTTAAAGACAATACAAAAACTTCTAGTTCTAGTCATTATACCTCCTGTTGCACAGAAACTGAAAGATAACATCTCTTTTATTGTGTGGTTATAAAGTAATTTAAGTTTCCAGCTGTTCTTCTGAAGTTAACTTCTTGTGTTTCAGTCCCTATTGTTGAAGTACATATTCATCTAATCAGTTGCAATAGTGTATACACATTTCTGCTCAGCATCTTACAAAATATCTCTTCTACACACATCTGTACAATATGACATACAGTTCTAATACAGTTGTAATACAAGCAAATGCATCATGCTTATATTCACAAATGACGCACAACCACTTACAACATTCCAGATAGCTGGGCTGGCAGTATCTCCTTCTGTCACACTTCTACATAAATCATATTAATATTCAAATGACATATAATTATTTACAAAATTCCAGATAGCTGGGCTGGCAGTGTCTCCTTTTGTTAAAGAGGGCATTATATTCAATGACTGGACTAATGAGGACTGAGTAAAGGGGAACAATGACATCCCTAGATCTAGACACAATCCCTTTGTTTACAAGCTGTGCAATATAGAAGGGCTTTCTTACATCAGTAGACACATATTGGTCAAAAGTTAGGTCATTGTCCACATAAGATCACAAATCCCAAACAACTGGGTCAACTCTTAGGGGAATGTTGTCAGTTTGGTAGTTGCCTGAGGTAGATAGCGTCCCAAATGGTACAATAATGCATTTATTTTGGCATTTTGTTTCACTCCATGACTTTAGCACCAATTATTTATTTCAGACAAACATTAATGTAGGATAGCTAAGTCATTTGTGGTTTCAATGACTGCTCCTAGCTTGCAATCATCAGCAAACATAGTCAGCCAGAGGCCTTTGGTAATGGCGTTTACCTCAGAAAAGTAGATGTTAAACAGGACATGTCCCAGCACAGAACCCTGGGGGACTCTGCTGGTGACTGATCTCTTTGTGGAGATAATGTCCCCTATTTTTATTATCTGCATCCTATCTGTAAGTCAGTTATCAATCCAGCGGGTGACATGGGGGTTTATTTTCAGGTTATCAAGCTTTTCTACTATGCCTGATTGGGGAATTGTGTCAAAAGCTTTGGCAGGTTGAGGTATGTGGTGTGTACTGTTTTGCCTTCATCTATTACTTTGGTGACCTTTTCAAAATAATCCACTGGACTTAGTAAGCATGGCCTACCTTGATGAATCTAGACTGAGACTGGTTCAGTGTTTGGAGGTTCCCTGTGTCCTGATTGATTAATTCCACGATAAGTCTTTCCATGACTTTGCATTTGAGGCTGGTCACACTTATAGGTCTGTAATTGCCTAGGTTTGTAGAAGGTCCGCCATTATGCAGGGAATGACTGTAGCTGTTCTCCATTTGCTTGGTACAAAACCTGTATGGAGGCTGAGCTTGAACAGTTTTGTTAGGAGTGTGGCTAAGTTGTGCTTCATGCTTTTTAAGATGCATCCTGGGATATTGAAGGACCCACCACTACAGTATTTTTAGCTTTTGATAGCAGTTTTAGGAATTAGTCTTGCGGGATAGCAGGAGGTGAGCCAGTTTCAGGTATATCTTGAGGGACAGATGGAGGGGATAGAGGGGTAAAGTTCAAGCTAACTTTACCAGCTGGTATGTTTACTACATTTTCAGCTTCAGTGTAGGTAACACCATTTACAATCAGCTCAGTGCATTGCTGCATTGTGCTTTTCAGATTATGAACAGAGCTAAAAATGTCTTATGATTGTCTTTGGCTTAGGTAGCTATTTTTAACCTGAAACTTGGTTTTAGAAAATTTTATGAAGCTCCTGATTTGTTTGTTTATTTCATTGACAATGGCTCTAACATTATAGGAATTACTCTTTTTACTTTTGGTCAAAATTCTTTGCTTTTATTTTAAAGGTTGTTGATATTATGGTTCCACCATGTGGGTTTGTTTCTGGGCTTTGTTCTGCAGTTGTTCCTATGGGGTACAGCTGCATCTTTGCAGCTGCTTACATGCCGGTATAATGCGGTGGTGTACATTTCTGCATATTCAGTGGAGTTAAACTGGGTTTGGTGGGGATTTGAAGCTTGCCTGTATATCATTTAGGAGTAGATAGTTTATCTTAAAGAAATTTCTAAAGGTGACCTGGGTGGAAGAGATCTCTGGTTTCAGTTTTATTTAGAAGGAAACTGCTTTATGGTCAGACCTAAGAAGTGAGAAGGATATGCAAGGGATGGTGCAAGATGCTGCCTTATTAGTAAGGAGAAGATCCAAGATGTTATTCCCCTAGTGGGTACTCGAACTAATTGTTCCAGGGCATTTGTATTTACAAAGTCCAGGAACCTCTGTGCTTGTGCACTAGTGGTGGTGTAGGTTTTCCAGTCTATAGTTGGGTAGTTTAGATCACGTATGAAAGTGGTATTGGTTTTAATACTGAGGGATTCTAATTCCTGTAGATAGGCATTGTGGCTTCCTTTTGTCATAGAGCGAGTTCCGTAGCTAGCTAATATATGGTACAGGACCTTTCTGGTGCTTATTTGGACATGAAGAAGCTCTAGTGCATCATACTGCTTTACCAGCCTTGATGTGAGTCTCTTCTGGATGTAGATTGAGACACTGCCACATTTTCTCCCTTCCTGCACAGTAGCTGGTTTAAAGCACAGCTAGAGTGCTTTCTGCTATTTTAAACCATGTCTCGGTCACTGCGCATACATTGATGTTTTCCAGGGTGAGAAGGGCTTGCAGGGGGTGGAGTTTCTTGTTTGGGCTCCTGACACTAATCAGTAGCACCTTCATATTTTCCTTTGCTTGTTGTATTAGGTTGGTAGGTGTATCAGGTTGCCATTACCTGAAAAACACCATGAAGGTGGACAATGTCTTTGCCAATAATCAAAACCCTATAAGGGACAGATGTAGGCCATCCCTGGTGAAACAGAACGGTCTGTCAATCATATCCTCCAAGGCTGATTGATATTGGATCCCCTTTGAATGATACTAAAAGCTAAGCCAATTATTGAAGTCAATTATTTTTTGCTCTTATCATGACATCATTCTTGGAAAAGGTAGAATGCTATTCAACGGTAGGCTCATAGCTGTCCTGGGCAAATAGTCTGAGAGGTCCATCATGCCTCTCTTCATATAGTCCAGGGATGTACCCCTCAAATAATTGACACCGGCATGAACGATGACAGATTCATACTGGTACTTGTTTTTCAAGGACCTGAGTGCATAGATGAAGTGAAGGATCCTGGCCCCAGACAAGCAACTTGCAGCCATTCTTTTCTTGCTCAGCCTGGTAAGAGGCACACCTGTATGTCTTACAATGGAGTCGCCTATAACAAAAATGTTTGGTTGGATTGATGCCTGCCTTACAGGCTCAGCATCTGTGACTTCAGATGTTGTGTGCTATGTAGGTGTTTCTCCATCTTTCAAACCACTCTGGTCTATTTTTTTAAAACCAGAATGTTATCCAAGGAGTTATAAGAAATCTGACTTTGTAATTCATTGCCCATTGTTATGGCCTGTCTTTTACTTTCTAGTTCTTTAATTTGCTATTCCACATCTTTTGTTTAATGGCATTCTGTGCATATTATGCTATTAACTACATTGTTTTTGTAATGTGCTTTAACATTGTTTCTATCTGTAAAATGAATCAGTTGGTTAGTTTACAAATGTAACCACAAATACTCCCTCAGTAAGTAAGTAAATAAGCAAATGAATTAATTAAATGCACAAAGGGAGCTCCAAGTAGAAAATAAAAGTATGCATTACTACCGGCAGTTGTTGTCTTTCGGCTTTTCCAGGTTAGGGGTCGCCACAGCGGAACTCTGGTCCGCTAATGATTGGCAGTAGATTTTTTAATGGTGCCGAGGTGCCAGCTCAACACCCAACCTTCAACAAAGACATGCCCATTCTACGCATGTCTTTTGAACACCACTCAACCGCGGAGAGGGCATGCAGACTCCACACAGAAGGCGCTCTAGCTGAGAATCGAACTGGAGAACCTCTTGCTGTGAGGCAACAATGCTACCGCTGAACCACCGCGGCTTACCCCATGCATTACTACCGGCAGTAGTAGTTTTTAAATATGAATCCAATTAGTTTATAAGCATATAGAAAAACGAATACAGTTTTCATCTTTGCATGCTTACTGAAGGGTGTCTATAAATAATGCAACAACCAATCAGTGACTTACAACAGCCTGCTTCTGATGTATTGAAACCTTTTCAGTGGCAGTACAGTGGAGATTGCTCTGCCTGATAATATGAAAAGAAAAACACTCAGCTTAAACAGTTTTAAAATGCACAATAATCATATTATCTTCAAGCAGTTTAACATTCCATAACAGGTGAGTGTTTCAAAATTTATATCTGTTCATTTTCTGGAAAGCTGCTACTCACACGAGCTTCCTTGAAGAAAAACAGATAGACAATCAAAAAAAACTGAATTCTGGAGGACAGCAGGGGACATTTGTTTACTTAATAACAGCAAGATATTAGGAAAACACTTGATTTAAACAGTTTTAAATCAGTCTGAATGATTTTATGTTCCAACTGGTTAAACTTTCACAGCAGAAAGAGAGTGTTTCAGCAAACATTGCCAATTATTCACAGGCACCTCAGGCAGGTATTTCCATAGATGTTTCTGTGCTTAAATGCTGTTCTAAAATCAGATCTTTTTACAGAGCAGACTTTTTAATATGTCCTACAACACGACACACAAGTCCATCTATTATTTTCAGACCAGTATACATTCAATACAGTTTTTTTTTAGTTCCACAGTGCAGATTTGACTTTAAGCATTCCAGATTAGTTGAGATACTCTTAAACAAGCCATTTCAAGTGCTTATAAACAAATTCACTATATATTTATATATATATATATATATATATATATATATATATATCATGTCTGTATATATATATATATATATCATGTCTGTATATATATATATATATATATATATATATATATATATATATATATATATATATGTAACATCTCATCTATGCCTCCCCTATCCTAACTCAGCTCCAGTCAGACCTCTCCGTACTAGAACAAGCTTACAACATAGCCAGTTTCACCAGTAACCAACCTTATACATCCCATCATTGCCTTGCTCTGAAACTGCTTTTATGACTAGAATTCCCCCAACTCTTACTACTTGCCCAGCAGCAGCTCACACACTCCATACTCAAGAAACAGCTAGCCTGCCCATCACTCTCTACCTTAGTGTTCCTTTATACCCCAACCCAGTTTCTTCGCAGTTCCGACCAGCACCTTCCAGACATATATAAACCCAACAAACCCTATAGTAAACTCCTCTAGAAATACTCTGTGTCCCTTGCGTGGAACAGGCTACCGCCTCACATTTGTAGCATTACTAGTTACAGCAACTTTAAAACTGAAGTCAAGCACTACTTTATGAACTCAAAAGCCTGTCCTTGTCTAAATCATCCATAATCTGCATTTCCTTTCTTTTTCTTTTCACTGCCTGTCTACGTCTAATAATTCAATGACTAATCTGCTCACTAGACAATACTACATTATGCTACTTGGGAAAGATATGTCAGTATTGTAAATACTTAAATGTATTAGTTGTATTTACTTCAACTTGTTTTATTTTTATTACAGTTATTTGTTTCACCTGATTACTGCATATGCAATTTTTGCTTATGTTGTATTGCTGCACTGTTTTTCTTGGGCTCTGTATATTGCCAACTATATTATCTTTTTATGTTTGTATTGCTGGAGCTTTTCTCCTTTGTTGTCCACTGACAATGGGCCATTGGCTCAGATGGACTAACCTGGTTAACAAATGGCAAATAAATAAATAAATATACACATTTTCATTTTTGAGTTCCCCTTCATGTTGCGTAAAAGTCATTGTATAGTGCTATTAACTTAATTGCTCAAGTAACTGTATAAAATGCATATTCATATTACTAAAATGCTTATATAATTAAGAATACTTGATTTTTTTCTCAATATCACTGTTTTGAAAACCATGATTAATCTGTTCCAAGGAGTTATTTTATTTGATTCAGACCATCAGACATTAACCGTCATTAATCCCTATACTGAGTAAAAAAAGTTCTGGCAGTCCAGTTGTCTACAACACTATTTATTTCCAGCAAACAAGGTGTACCAATTTCAGTAAGAAGCAGTCCAGATATACATGTACTATAAGCCTTTAACCAGAAATTCCCAGCTCAGAAGGGCACAGTCCAGCCTCTCCTCCCATAAGAGTGCAGACCACGAACCGTCTTAATGTAAAATAACTGGCCTGAAAGCCCAAGTGCTTAAACCAGAATTAATACACTTTTAGAATAACAGACACTGAGCCCTCAATCAGCAGTTTCCAACTTAGAAAGATGTAAGCTACCTGTTCTGCCACTACAGTGCAGACCACAAACCTTCTCAATGTAAAACAACTGGTCTGAAGCCCAAGTGTTGAAACTAAAAGGCTTAGAATGAGTTACACCAAGCAGTAATAAATACAATTGAGTACTTTTAAGATGACGCAAAAGCAAAATAAAGTAGGAAGAATCACAAGTACAGTAAAAGCAGATGAATTTTTTTTTTCAGAAAAGTAGCAAAAGCAGTAGTAAATACAATTCTCATGCAGTGCAAGCTGGCACACTTGAATATGTAGCAATATTAGTACACACACAGTTTGAAAAAATGTAATTAAATTAAAAAGGACTAAAAGCAAGTGCAGAAAGGGTTGATTAGATAGAATGCGGTAAAGAGATGGGCCTGGGGGAGTGTCTTAGATCAAATCTACAGTGGGGTGGGCACTGCAAAAGCCACCAAATTTAAACTACAACCAAGAACTGGGAAGGGGGGTGAGGAAAAACAGTTTCAACACAGATGTGAGGAATGTGCAAATTATAAAGCCAAAAAATATATACTGTTCTCTCTCTCTATATATATATATATATATATATATATATATATATATATATATATATATATATATATATGCAACAGATATCTAAGCAAACAATTTAGCTCTATAATACAGAATAATACAGAAAAATATACTCAGCTCTATATATTTGCAGATAGTTCTGTAAGGCTGTCTCTCAAACTAAGGTTCCAGTTTGAATGCAGATTGTTAATTAACAGGACACACAACACTAGCTCAATTATATAGCTGAAGACAAGGCAGGAAATGAGGGGGTGGGGAAAAACAGTTTCAACACAGATGTGAGGAATGTGCAAATTATAAAGCCAAAAAATATATACTGTTCTCTCTCTCTCTCTCTCTATATATATATATATATATATATATATACAACAGATATCTAAGCAAACAATTTAGCTCTATAATACAGAATAATACAGAAAAATATACTCAGCTCTTTATATTTGCAGATAGTTCTGTAAGGCTGTCTCTCAAACTAAGGTTCCAGTTTGAATACAGATTAATAGCTAGCCTTGTTTCTTTTGAAATATGAGTGCCATCCATGCTCACATGATCTAGCTGGTATAGATACATTTGCTTGATCTAATGAACAAAAATAAATGTCATTGTTTACATTAAACTATGTTACAAAACATTTTCTGATATATATTTTTATTACAGAGTTGTACTGACCAAGATATTTTAGGTCAGGCTTTCCAGGATGCCTTTGAAGTACTGCAGCAACATTCAGAAGCAGGCCTCCCATATCTACCAGGTATGTAGAATATTTGTTTACTAGACTAACTCCAAATTCATCCAGGACCAGATTAATAAGTGGGCTGATAGAGATACAGCTTTAGGCCCACATGTCTGAAATATGCCATGTTGTGTATGCTCACAGTTTAGTCTCATATATTCTACTGTTGTCACATCAGATCAATAGACCCCTTATAATTTTAAGCTCCAGACCCACAAGGCCCATAATGCTATAAATGTGTTGATTGTTGATTAATTTGTGAAGAATGTGCTTTGATGTTTAATGTAGTAATGCTCGTACAGATGACATTGATACATATTTAAGTTTGTTTTGTATATCACCCTTGAAAATAGGGTGTTACATAGTAGAATAGGAAAAAGAAGGAATGAAAAAAGAAAGCGAAAGAGAAAGAAACAATGTTTATTTACTTCTACTCATTTTCTGCGATAATCCATTTGAGTAGAGGTCCAGAAAGAAAAGTTCCACTGTGCTCACACATAAAAAATATTTAGGAATTAATTACATACAGAAGATTTAATAATTTCACATTTCTGTAAGGGAAGGAAGTAGCAATTAAGGTCTGAAGAGTTAAAAAGCGCTGATGAAATCCTGGAGCATGCAAGCTAAAAAACAATAATTTTGGCCGGGGGTGGTCAAGCCTTCCTGCACCCCCATACCCCCTGCTAGTTATATATACCATTTCTGAGATCACACGGTAGTGGGGGAAAGTTCATAATCCCTTCCCCCTTAACAGTACTCTCAATATATCAATCAGCTGTTTGGCGAATCATTCAGAATTGACAAACAGCTTTTAACAAATCTACTTGATCAATATGAGGAAACCCATAGATAGACAGATAGATAGATATATATATCTATAGATAGATAGATAATTAAACAGCTATACAGATTGTGTGTGTGTGTGTGTGTGTGTGTGTGTGTGTGTGTGTGTGTGTGTGTGTGTGTGTGTGTGTGTGTGTGTGTGTGTGTGTGTGTGTGTGTGTGTGTGTGTGTGTTATCTATCTATCTATGTATCTATCTATCATCTATCTAGCAGGACAACTTCCCTCCATGGCTTAAATTTCCTGACTGCCTCAAGTCATATTTACAGCATTTAGTCTTTCTATCATCTCACATGGCCCTTGCCATGTGAACAAAAATGTGTTTTCAGTGGAAGACAGTAATTCTAGTTCTTGATCTACTGGATTAAATGATCTAAGCTGGATACTCTTATTATAAACATGATATTGGCTTTCCTGTCTCTCTGTGTGTGCTGTCTTACTATTCGTATTACTAGCTTTAATCTGTCCTGTAAAGCAGCATAGTGTTCAATTATGCTTTTAAATGGCATCCTTTCATGTTCCCAAATGTCCTTAGAAATTTCAAGCAGCACCTTTGGATGTCTGCCATGCAAACAGTCAAATGAGATAAACCCAAAAGAAGCATGTGGTACCTCTCTGATTGCAAACAGCAAGTAGGATAACAATTGGTCCCCATTTTTACAATCTGCATCAACAACTTTGCTTAGCATAGATCTTAGCATTTTATTAAATGTATTAGTCTTCAACTGTTTTATTTTAAATCACTGACACAACCAATGCAGTACCCTTGGCATAAAGGGTGCACACCGGTCAGTAAGCATCTGTTTAAGGTCACCCTCTGTGGAGAACTAGAGCACCAGTTCTTTGGCTGTAGTCTGTTCATTAGCCTTACATAATGGTGCAGCTTCTGGAAATCTTTTAGCATAGTCAATTAGTAGTAGAATATATTGATACCTATTGCTAGAGTTTACTAGGGGCCTCACAATGTCCAAAGGAATGCATTCAAATGGCACCTCTACAAACAGACGTTAGAATAAATGGGCTCTTTAATCCAGTATGGGGCTCTGTTTTCTGAGAGTTTGGACAAAATGTTAGAAGTGTTATAGTTCCTTCATTATAAATGGTCACTAGAATCTGATTACCATACTTGCTTTACTTTTGTCCATCCCCTGGTGACCTACTAACAAATAGCAATGGGCTAACTTCATTACTAGCATCCTACAATGTTTTCTTTCTGTCATTACTTTGTATAAAATATCCAAATAGGAGTGAGAAGTAATTAGAACATCTTATTCACTGTCTTCCCACACAACCTTGTTTTTTCCTCTCTTGAGCTCTAATTAAACTATCATCTCCCATTGTAACAACTGGAAATGAATTTTGTGAAATCACAAGTCAAAAAAAAAAAAAACAAGTTTCCTAATCTTACAGTACAAAACATGACATATAGAAACCAGACCTCTGGATTTTCCATGTAACATTTTTTTTTTACTTTTTTATTTAATTACCTTTCACCATTCCTTTCACTGGTAAGTGTTAGTTATGTTGGTTGCATAAGTTATATATATGTTAAACAAGATTCCATCTGGTTTTTATAGATTTTTATGAATGCACTGTCTCATGGGCAGTTTTCTACTAAAGTTCTGAGTGATCTTGGCTTTTATAGTTTAGCAAAAATTTTAGGCACTTTATTATAACTCAGTTTATTTGTATATTATCAGGTTGCTTTTATGATTTGCTTGTTGTAATTCTGCTTTTATTTTATTTTTTATTAGGTTTTCGTACTCTCTTTTTACTCAAAGGTCAGGATGTCATCTAGGAGTTTGATTTAAATGGAGTAACTGTTTTGGAAAGGGTTATTTTAGTACATGCAATGCATTTAGTTTCCTTTATTCTATAGCTTAACTGGGGTTGAGATAGGGTTCATGAGAAGTGCTTCAGATTGTTTTGGCTGTTGACAATATATTTGGGATGTGAGGAAATGTCTTACATTGGATGTGCATAATAAAATGTGCACATTCCGAAATAGAGACTCACAAACACACACATGCATACACACACTTGTAGATGTATACATATAGATTAAATGCAGATAAGTATGTGTGCGTGCATGTGTGTGTGTGTGTGTGTGTGTGTGCATCATATATCTGTAAACGCACACACACACACACACACACACACACACACACACACGTGTGTGTGTGTGTGTGTGTGTGTGTGTATATATATATATATATATATATATATATATATATATATATATATATACACACACACGTTATACTTTATTTTGCTTTTGCGTCATCTTAATAGTACTCAATTGTATTTATTACTGCTTGGTGTAACTCATTCTAAACCTTTTATTTTAAGCACTTGGGCTTCAAACCAGTTGTTTTACATTAAGAAGGTTTGTGGCCTGCACTGTAGTGGCAAAACAGGTAGCTTACATCCTTCTAAGTTGGGAACTGCTGATTGAGGGCTCAGTGTCTGTTATTCTAAAAGTGTATTAATTCTGGTTTAAGCACTTGGGCTTCAGGCCAGTTATTTTACATTAAGAGGGTTCGTGGTCTGCACTCTTGTGGGAGGAGAGGCTGGACTCTGCCCTTCTGAGCTGGGAATTTCTGGTTAAAGGCTTATAGTGCCTGCATATTTGAACTGCTTCTTACTGAAATTGGTACACCTTGTTTGCTGTAGCATAGACTAGATCCAGGCCTGCTGAATCTAGCTTTGTTTGTATAACTTGAGCACTAATCCAGGCATTCTTTAAAATATTCAATTGTATTTATTACTGCTTGGTAGTAACTTGATTAAAGTGTAGCTATCATTCTAAGTCTTTTGGATTAAACACTTGGGCTTCAGACCAGTTGTTTTACATTAGGAAGGTTTGTGGCCTGCACTGTGGTGGCAGGACAGGTAGCTTACATCCTTCTAAGTTGGGAACTGCTGATTGAGGACTCAGTGTCTGTTATTCTAAAAGTCTATTAGTTCTGGTTTAAGCACTTGAGCTTCAGGCCAGTTATTTTACATTAAGAAGGTTCGTGGTCTGCACTCTTGTGGGAGGAGAGGCTGGACTCTGCCCTTCTGAGCTGGGAATTTCTGGTTAAAGGCTTATAGTGCCTGCATATTTGAACTGTTTCTTACTGAAATTGGTACACCTTGTTTGCTGTAGCATAGACTAGTTCCAGGCCTGCTGAATCTAGCTTTGTTTGTATGCTTGTTGTTTGTTTGATTGTTATTTCCCTGAAACGCTAATTCCACCTAAAACACGGCTTTTCAGCGCTTCTGTGGATCCCTAGTGATATCTGCATTGCTTACTGTACTTATTTCCTTGTTTCACTTGAAAGAAAGTTACTGTTTGTCGTTTTTGCATTTAGGTTACCTGTAACACATTGCATTTAAGTTACCTGGCACTTGCTCACTAAAGCAATTATATAAGTCAGCACTAAAAAATTAAAAGCACTACACCCTCACAAACTCCCCTTGAGTACCTTGTTCCCCATTGGCCCTTTTTTTCAATTATAAAGGAATTCCCAATACTATTCTAGCATGTCCAAAGGTCAGTTGTCAATCTCCTCTCCGATTCAGCTGGTGAATCTGGGAATCTTGAGGCAATGTTACAACTGCCTCATGTACACAGACAACCCTCTCCTCCTCCCAACAAATTCCAACACATGTGAGAGATGCAACCATATAGCCAAACTGGAGGCTAAGCTCTCTCAACTTAGTACTGGCGTAACCAGTCAGGAGGAGAAGGAGACCACACTCACTACAATTCTAGTCTCACATGGACCTACCACGACAGCAAACCAAACACATAAACACACAAAAACATACTCGGAGGCTCTAAATAAAAATCTGCCTAAGCAGCAGAGACCTCCAAAGCAGACACCCAAGCAACCGCTACCCCAAAACAAAACACGTGCAACACATAGCTCACAAAGCCAGTGTGCTGAACAGTCACAGCCCTTAAGGCTAAACAACACACCTGATACACCTGTAATAGGTGACTCTATCATCAGGCACACTGACGTCCCGCTCACCAGGCTGAAAAAGGAGAATGTCACTGTGAGCTGCCTGTCAGGCGCTAGGATCCGCCACATAACACAAGCACTCAGGTCACTCCAAGGCAAATACAAATATGACTCAGTCATTGTCCATGCTGGTGTGAATGACCTGAGACATACCTCCCTGGACTACATGAAAAGAGACATAGAGGAGCTCTCTGAGCATGTAGCCCAGGCCAGTATGACCCTGACCTTGAGTAGCATCTTACCCTCACCAAGAATGATGCCACAATATGAAGAAAAGATGATCAATTTCAACAATTGGCTTAAGTATTGGTGTCATTCAAAGGGGATCCAAAGCTTGTCAGCCTGGGATGACATGCTCGACAAGCCACAATGCTTCGCTAGGGACGGCTTGCACCTGTCAGCCCTGGGCTTTCGGATATTGGCAAAAGCTCTTGCTTCTCCCATAGTGCCTTTTTTAGGCAAGGCTCAAAAGACAAACCCACCTCCATAGGTATCACAAGGGATAAGAAACTAAGAGTAATGCTACTCAACGCCAGAAGTCTAAACCTCAAGATGCATGCACTCGAAACTCTCCTTAGCATGGAGAACATCGATATCTGTGCAGTAACAGAAACCTGGTTCAAGGCTCCCGAGAGCACCCCAGCACTACCAGGTTATACCTCATACCATGCTTTTCGGCCCCAAAACTTGGACCGAACCACAAAAGGAGGGGGAGTATCAATATTCGTCAAAGATACCCACACCTCCAGGTTGGTGGCACAGCACGAAGCATCAGAGACTATCCATGTGCAACTAACAGTGGGTAAAACTGCCTTCCAGTTTATAGCCTGCTACAGACCACCCTCCCAAACCAAGGAACCCCACTCGGCCTTCCTGAGGACACTGGAAAATATGAAGGTCTCTCCAAACACCATTATATTGGGCGACTTCAACCACCCAAACATAGACTGGGAGCATTACTCTAGCTCCAACACCCTAGCCCAAAGGTTCCTAGAATTTATAAACTCAAATGCTATGGAACAACTTGTTACCACTCCCACAAGAGGGGAAAACATACTGGACCTGATCATCACCAACATGGGTACTCTATGCTCCAGACTAGAAGTGTATCCCTCACTGGTAAGATCAGACCATAAACTAATCTCACTGGATATTCACATCCCGACCCCACCCCCTGCCCAGAAAACCACAGTGAAAAACTTCTCTAAAGCAAATTTCACACTTATCAAAACCGAGGTGGAATCCTTCAAAGCCCCCGAGCCTGTGGAAAATACGGCCCAGACTGCAGAATCCTTTATAAACGCATTCTATGAACACCTTCAGGAATGCATGGATCATGCAATCCCAAATAAAACCAAGACCCAATCCTCCAAAGGCAGACGTCCTGTCTAGTGGACCCCAGCCATAAACAAACTATACAATAGAAGGAGGAAGCTACTACATGATAGAGCAAAATCCCAAAAAGGGAAGGCATCTCTGATCAGTATTAGCAAAAAACTACGGGCACTCATAAAATTATCTAAGGCCAGCTTCGAGAGAAAAATTGCACAGGACACTAAGGATAATCACAAGGCTTTCTTTAGTTATGTTAGGAACCTGGGTGGGAATTCCCAGATATGCTCAGAATTAGTCCAAAATGACAAAAAATACATTGAAGCCACAGACATTGCCAACATCCTAGCTAACAGGTTCAGCGCAAACTCCCCCCCCCCTCCCCACCAAAAGGACAAATATCTATCCCAGCAGAGTGCTGCCCCCCCTGACATCTCAGATGCTCAGGTAAGAGCCGCCCTCTCCAAAGCAAAAAACACAGCATGAATGGGACCAGACAGTGTCCCGGGCTGCATCCTACATGAACTCCAAGAGCTAAACCCAAACATAAAACTACTGTTCAGTCTCAGCCTTACTACAGGATATGTACCCAAAGAGTGGCGTACAGCAACAGTGGTCCCTCTCCACAAAGGTGGTGCCTCAACGGATCCTGGAAACTATCGCCCTATAAACCTGACTAGCTTGGCCTGCAAAGCTATGGAAAGGATCATCATGGACCTCATAAATAAAGATATTGGGGACCTACAGACACTGGATCCTACCCAGTTTGGCTTTGTTAAGGGCAGATCCTGCCTCTTAAACCTGGTCAATTTCTTTGAAACAGTCACCAAGGCCATTGACGAGGGGAAGGTGGTCCACACAGCTTACTTGGACCTCGCAAAAGCCTTCGATACAATACCCCACTCGGGCATTATAGATAAGCTCACCAGCTTAAATATAAACCCCTATGTCACTAGATGGGTTGCAAACTGGCTCAAGGACAGAACCCACATGGTTAGAATTGCTGGAGCCATGTCAGACTCCAAACCAGTTACACGTGGCATCCCACAAGGCTCAGTCCTGGGACCTCTCTTGTTCGGTATATATTTCTCGGAGGTACAGGCCAACACGGAAGGACTGTGGCTGACCAAGTTTGCAGATGACTGCAAACTGGGTGCCATAATCAACTCTCCAGCCGACACAAGCATCCTCCAAAAGGGCCTCATAGAAACAGACAACTGGTGCCAGAGCCATGGCCTCAAGCTAAACGCCAAAAAGTGTATAGTCATCCCCTTTGGCAAAAGCAAAGTGCCCACAAATTACCACATAGGTGGTAATTCATTAAGTACAGAAGAAGTAATTAGGGACCTGGGGACCCAAGTTGATAGCAATCTCTCATTTGACAACCACATGGCCAAAGTGGTTAGAAAAACATTTTATATAGCCCACCTAATCATGAAGGGATTCACATCTAGATCAGGGGAGGTCATCGTGCCTCTTTACTCATCCCTCATCAGGCCCATAATTGAGTACAATGCCCCTTTTGAGATGTACCTTACCAGACACCTGCAGCAACTGGAAAGACCCCAAAAGTACCTCACCAAGAGGATCAAAGGGCTCAAACAGATGCCATATGCTGCCCGGTTAAAGAAACTCCAGCTCTACTCAGTGGCATACTGCCTGCTCAGAGGCGATCTGTGCCTGACGTATAAAGAAATGTCCAACCCGGAATTAATGGACATGCTGCACCTCAGAAAATCCAAATCCCATCGAGCTACGTGCTCGAGTGACTTGAACCTCAGCACTGAAATAAATAGGACATGCTGGAGGGACAGATTCATAACCCAGAGGCTCCCTTCACTCTGGAATAAATTCCCAGTCCAGGTTAGGCAGAGTCCCTCATTGACTCTTTTCAAGAGGAATCTTGATAAGTGGATGGGAGATCGTAGGTTTACCCTGGGTATCATTTCTGTGTCACTGTTACACAGAGGCACAGTATACTAACCTCGAAAAAGGGCATAGCAAAATTAATTTAAAATGGGTGGCGAAAGCCAAACACACTCTGGCTAGGCTTATAAATGCCCTAGGGCAGATAGCCTAGTATGAACCTATGAACCTATATATATATATATATATATATATATATATATATATATATATATATATATATATACATACAGGGTCTATAGTAGAACACCCAACATTAAAAATGCTGAGTGTTCTAATATCGAACCCTAGGAATCGAAAATTGAAAACATCGAACATTCAGAACAGCAAATTTTTTCCTAGGGAAAGAAATTCGCTGTTCCAAAACACATACACACAACACAAGCACACCAAACAAACAGCAATCCACACACATACACCTAAACTCTTATACCTAACCTTACACTAAACTATACATACACCACTAACTATCCACTTACCTTAACCCAAACCCTAACCCTAAGGTCCGTCACTATCACACAGTCACCTCACTCGCACCCTAACTCTAACTCACCTACCCCACCCTAACCCTCACGTCCACACAATTGCACACTTACCTGACCCGTGCCCTAACCCTAACCCTAACTCACCTAGCCCACCCTAACCCTCACGTCCACACAATCGCACACTTACCTGAACCCAACTCGTAACTTTCCACCACAGTGCTGAAAAACCGAAGCAACAGAAACAGACAACCAAATTCTTTCCCTGGGATGAAAACCGGTCGATATTAGAACACTCGAAATTTTGAACGTTCAGTGTTCTAATATAGATCCTATATATATGTATATATTATATATATAAAAAATGGTTCTGATTCCAAAAGACTTGCTCTCAGTGAAAGTGACTTATTCTAGTGGATACATTCAGTCTAAGTACTTACACTGAGAGCAAGTCTTTTAGAATCTGGTCCATTACCTATGTAGTGTAAGCCTGCTTTATAGATAGGCCTTTCTTCAAAGTAAGTCACTTAGACTGTGAACAAGCCATTTGGAATTGTTGGAAATGAGACAGGATTATACCAGATTATGTCACACATATATACATTATAATATATATATATATATATATATATATATATATATATATATATATATATACATATATATATATATATATATATATAATATATACATATACACACAGATACATGTATACATTTTATATGTGTGTGTATATATATATATATATATATATATATATATATATATATATATATATATATATAAAGAGAGAGAGAAAGAGGAGAGATTTTTAAAATAGCTTTTGCAATAAAACATGGGAGGCTTTGTCACTTAGTTCATGTCTTCGGCAAGTGCATCACAAGTTAATTGTGGTTTTCAAATTATTTTGAGTATTGCATATAGATGTTTATCATGTTTGAATGCATCACTGTTGCATATAAACAACGTTACAGCCTGGCATGTATTATGTAAGCCATAGTGAACAAACTAATTCT
Source organism: Protopterus annectens (assembly GCF_019279795.1). NCBI lineage: Eukaryota > Metazoa > Chordata > Ceratodontiformes > Protopteridae > Protopterus > Protopterus annectens. Next base: position 282,619,267 of record NC_056745.1, on the reverse strand, counting down.
TGAATGACTAGCTTTTTGACAAATTCAAAGACAGTAAGTATGCATTCTTCAAGCAAATAAATCAGACAAAAAGTATACACATGATCCACCGGTGTTGACAAATTTGGGCATAGTATTGGATGCTTATTGCATTACCATCTCTCCAAGAGAAGGATGATTTTGCATGCATGCTGCAGCTTTAATTACATATTTAGAGTATATGAACACAGAATAAAGGAAACTTATTCTGGAAGGAGATGGATGGATTGACAGACGTGGTCTTGAGGTATGAGTCTGGCTTCACTACTACATATAAAATATTCAGATAGTATGACACCAATGAATACGCTTTGAAGATGTTAACAACATACAAAAGTATGATTGTTATTGACATGGTATTATTAAAGTCTTGTATCAGAAGTTGTAAAATTAAGGATTCTTTCTGTAGAATGTATTTTGTTGTAGAGATATAAATAAACTGGACTATTCAATGTGTTGAAAAACTAGAGGCAAGTTCTGATAATTACTCGGGCAATGGCGTCTTATATTGATAGAGATATCACAGAAGGGCTATCATTTGTATAACGATAGTTATGCATTTAGATAATGCAATATGCATACGTATCCTACATCAGATACTGCATCTTTCCAAGTAAACTCAAGTTTCGTATTTACATGTAGTCTTTGCAGTGTGATGGTGTGTCATCTCTTAGTTTTTAAGTAATGCCTATTAAATTACTGACTTTTGTTCGGTTATTTATTTATTTATATTTGATTTTAGAATACAAATACCTCCAGACCCTTGACAGTCACCAGCCATCGTTCAGAGTTCATCAAAACTGCTATTCTTTAACATCAGGGGAAACACCCATCTACAACTGGAGAGATCTGCCTGTAAGTAAAGAAGAACAACATACAAAATATATTATTCCAGAAGCACACTGTCAGACTGAAACTAAAAAGATTTTGGTATGGCTAGAGAATACAATATGTTGCTTTAAGTAGAAATCATGACCTAAACCAAGTAAGCAGGGTTTGTTTTTTAAAATAATGGTATTTCTTTCATGTGTGACATAAAACAAGGAAATGGGATGGAAACTATAGAATGTGATGGCAAATGTGGCATCAGTCTTACTTACAGCTTCATAATACACTTTATCAGCCACTGATTACAATGATAGACACACACACACACACACACACACACACACACACACACACACACACACACACACACACACACACACACACACACACACAAATACATGTCCACTACCAAGTACATTGAAAAGTGATTGTCCAGACAGATATACTAACAGTATAAAAGTATAAAAGTTGTGGTTGGTTTATTATTGTGTTCCTGGCTGTATCACATTTTTGAATGGCATACTGTTGTACTAGGTTGTATTAGTCTAACTACATTCCAACATGGCAGTCAAAAGATCAGCCTAAAAAAACAAACAAAAAAATAAAAAACAAAACAAAAAATTGTTAAGTGCATTACTCATTGTATACGCATAGGGAACATAGAATTTTTTCCAGTCTAAGAGGATGAACTTTCTTACTAGCATGATGAGAACCTGAAATAAACCATAGTTATATACAACAAAAAGTTGGAGATGCAATGACAGATGACTTATTAACATGCATAATCATCATCATAAGGGTAACACTGTCATTCCAACTTTCTTGTAGCTTTGATTGCATTTGGATCAGCAGAAATACAGTTCAGAATGATCAGGACCAGCACATCATATCTATCAGCATTACCATCTGTGGGTCTATATCTCATGCAGTTTTGTACACATTTTCTTTCCTCTCTTCTTCACGTTTAGTAACGGCATTGAGAAAGTTCATGTCGAGATGCTCCAAACTGACTTTACCTTATGTGAGACAAGGAGGGGTGATGTTGTTATGACAAATGATATCAACAACTGTCCCGAATATTATTAAGTTTTATGCCTCAGTTAAACATTAGCAAAAGCAGCACACCAGGAAAGCTATCCAGCCAGAAAGAGGACTTACTGAACTTCCTCCAAAGAATTACTTGTTACAGTGGAAGCATACTAAGGTCTATATCACTTAATCAAAGAATGTATTAGACGAATACATATTCATCGAATGCTAATCAGTGTAACTCATTTCAATGAACCCCAGAAGTTTTACCAGGGATAGGAATCGCTTGCCCACCAGCACTCCGGAACAGACACCGCACTAAATCAAACCGATCCAAGTGGAAGGCTTCACCTCCCACACCCCCTAATTATATATATATATATATATATATATATATATATATATGTATGTGTATAATATATATATATATATATATATATATATATATATATATATATATATATATATATATCCACCTCTGAGTTCACACTACAGTGGGGAAAAGGGAAAAGTTGCAGTGATGGCCAAGTGCTTCCTAACCCTGGGAAAAAGTCTGGGGTTCACTGAAATGAATTTCACTGATTAGTGCTGGATGAATATATATTAAATTAATTCATATTTTGATTAAATGATATAGACCCAAATAAATTCAGTAGTTGTTATGGCTGTGAAGTAACAGTGCCTTAAACTTCATCTATTTGAAGTATAAAATCTTGACAGGTTCCTTACTGCAGGTGTGAGAGTGGAAAGGCTTACTTCATTGTTAAACTGTAAGCTCACTCACAGAGTTAGAAGATGGCATTACAGTATTCTTCCAATAAAGGCAATGGCTAACTGCTGATATCCCAATGGTCATATGTACACAGTTCTGTTATCTGGGTGGGGGCACAATAAATGTACATAGACAGCAAGCTATGATAACTTCCTTCTGTGATTTGAGGAAACCGCCTTTGAATTTTCCTTTGCATACAGTTACACAATGCAGAAAAGAAAAAAAGTAGCCATATTATGTTCTTATCATCGAAAATCTCACTAAAATGTAAGGCTGCAATGTCTGTGTTTCAAGTAATAGTGACATAAAATAGTGTTAAAAAGATGTAGAAATAGGTAGTGGAAAGAGGTACTTGGTAGTGGGGCAGGCTTCTGTATCCCAATATTACAACTAAGTAATGTTTTTAACACAGACCAGTGGATGCACCCCAGAGTTATAAGTTAATGGTGTTTTTAACACCATACAATAGTCTCGTGGTAAGATCCCTGTTTCTCAGGTCCATATCTCAATGCAGACTTCTGTCCACTGACTATGTAGAGTTCATACTGAATTTCCATGCCTGCACAGGTTTTCTGCAGGTATGCTAGATTCCTCTTGCTTCTCACAATCATGCCTTTTGGTACTTACCCTTGCCCTTGTGATTCGAGCTGATGCTGAAAAGGTCTGAGGTCCGGCCTACCTGTCCACTTAATGAATGATAAATGAATGCATGCATGTATGAATAACAACAGTATGAAGAAATAACGAGAGTATGAAGAAATAACGAGAGTATGAATAAATAATGAGAGTATGAAGAAATAACAAGAGTATGAATAAATAACAAGAGTATGAATAAATAATGAGAGTATGACTAAATAATGAGAGTATGAATAAATAACAAGAGTATGAATAAATAACGAGAGTATGAATAAATAACAAGAGTATGAATAAATAAGAATAACCTGAGCTATTCTAGATGGCAAACAGCTATATAAAACTGATGTATCTGAAGGTTTCAACTTAGCACCTTACTGTGTGAGAAGAATGCCTCAGATGTGTCAGTATTACAACAAAAACCTACAACCTTAATTTTTGACACGTTTTAAATTTAACTTCTACAATTAAGTTTAGCAATATTCTATGGTGGCACTCCTTACTGTTGTAACTGCAATGGAATACATCTGCACCTTGTTTTGTGTATATGGCCTGACAGCTGATGCCAGCCTTTTACATCTGACAGTTTAAAGTACAGGAAAGTACAGGACTGAACAGCCATTGAGCTTCAACCTGTAGTCTTGGCTTTGATTTCTTCAGATTTCATTTGTTCACTGTGTGACTCCAAGCAAGTCACTTAACCAGGCAATGTCCCAAAGTCACCCCTGAAAAGAGACACTTGTGTTCGGGGGGAGGTCCAATTACTGTAACAAGTAAGAGTAAGACATCAGTCCCCCTTGATCACTATGGATTACTTGCTTGCAGCAGAACAACTTTAAAGATCAGATTTAGAAGAACTGTTTTTGTTTATTTCATGTTAACTGTGGAAGCAGCTTCTTGGTAAAGAAAAAAAGACTGCTATAAAAGATCCATATATATATATATTAACAACCTGATTTAAATGTTTGTATAATCTGTACATGCATGTATTAGGCAGGCCACTATCATGTGACTTTAGTTATGGTGGAAGCTGAGACTTCCCTTGTTGGAATGTGCCATGGCACTTTATAATTCATCTTCATTCCACTACCACAGACACTTAAAGCTTGACAGATTTTGCATTTTTAAAAAGTATCAAGTGATTTAGAACTGGGATGGTAGCCTAGAAAATTAATGACATGATGCTTTTTTCTTGCAGAATTTGAGTACTATTTTGCATTGTGAGGGGAGTGTGACCCACTCGTTGAACACCATAGCAGAGTACCAAGCTGGCTCTGCTGCTGTGCTTCATCAAAGAGGAGGAAAAGGTTTGTAGAGTTGCTGCCTATGACATCATGCATTCTGTCATAGATCTAGTTTACTTCACTGTCCTGAATGCGTATTGCTTTGAATCATTCTTTTCACTATTTTATTCTAACAGACAATTTATATGACCATGATTGTTTCATGAAGGTAGAAAATAAGAAGTTATGTACTTACCATAATGTTCCATCTGTGTTGTCGATCTTCATTTATTGAGCTTTGGGACACTGAACCTGCTCAGCCAATCCACAGCTTGCATCAGCCAAAAACTCTCGCGCTAAGATTCTACCCACAATACCCCTGTCCAGATTACCTCAAATCGAGTTTGCAGCTACACAGGAAGACAGAGAAATATATTTGTGGAACTGAAGAGGCTATGTCCAAGGTCTAACCTGAAATATTACCAGGACAAGTGTCCGTTCCTTTAAGGAGTCTGCAGGAGGGGGAAGGAGGGTTGGGTGCCAAGAAGAAGTGAATATCAACAACACAGATGGAACGTTATGATAAGTATGTAACTTCTTAATCTGATGTTGTCAATCTTCATTTATCCTTGACCTTTGGGACAGAGTCCCCAGCTACTTTAGATCTTGGGTGGCCTTATGGAAAGATATTCCTGAGAACCATAGAGCCAAAGATGACCTTCCCCTGAATCCAATTTGCAAGGATTGATAATGGTATGCAGAGTAGCCTAGGTTGCTGCTGCTCATATTTCATCCATGGAAGCCTTGGAATGGAAAACAGCAGACGTGGCTATTGGCCTAGTAGAATGTGCTCTCACTGGCGCTGATAATTGGAGATTCTTTTTATTGCATATGAAAGTAATACAGTCTCTTAACCACCCTGACAATGTAACTTTTGAAACAGATTTCTCCAGAGATGGACAGGAAAAGGAGACAAATAACTGGTCCGATTTTTTAAATTCTTTAGTTCTGTTGAGGTAGAAGTGTAATTGTCTGTTAACATCCAGCAAATGTAAGCAATATTCACCTTTGTTGGAAAAAATGGAAAGAAAACAGGTAAATCAATGGTTTGATTAATATTAGTTTCCGAGACCACCTTGGGGAGAAAAGATGGGTTGGTTCTTAGTGAAACCCTATCCTTATGAAAAATCAAATATGGGTGTTTTGACGATAGTGCGTTTATTTTGAAAATTCTTCTGGCAGATTTAATGGCTATCAGAAAAATCGTCTTTCATGATAGAAAGTTTAAGTGACAGGTAGCCGCCAGTTCAAAGGGGAAAATACCAAAGACTACAGAACCATAGTTAGATCCAAGGAACTAGATGGTCTTTATATGGTGATTTCAATCGCAAGGTTCCTTTCAAGAACACTTTACGCATTCTATGGAAAACTAGTGAATGGTCTTCAGACCTACTGTGGAAATTGGAAATAGCAGCTAGATGGACCTTAATAGTAGAAGCTGAGGCTCCTTATTCGAAAAGCATAGCTAAAAACTCCATTTCCTTTTCAACTGGTGTGGAGAAGGGGTTAAGACCATTATTGTGCACGCAAACAGAACATCTTTTCCACTTGCTGTTGTAAAGTTTCCTGGGGAAGGTCTATGGGAAGCCAATAAAATTTTCTGGACTGGAGAAAATAATTTTTTCTGCCTGGTAACTAATGGAATTGGAGGTGCCAAGCTGTAAGCTTGAGGTTCTGAAGATTGGGGTGCACCAGTCTCTGTGGATGAGACAGAAGATCTGGAACTGGGTCCAGAATCCATGGAGGGTGAATCAGATATAGGCCACAGAAAAGGGAAGCAGACTTGTCGAGGCCAAAAGGGTACAATGAGGATCACCTTGCTTCTCAACCTGCTGGTTTCTTTAAGAAGAGAGGAATAAGTGGGAAGGGGGAAAGGCATAGAGAAGTGCCGAGGGCCAATCGTGAAGGACAGTATCTCTCAGGGACTCCCCCCGAGGGTGGGGGTTAGGGTAAAGTTGCTGCTACACTTGTCATTCAAGGATGATGAAAAGAGGTCACAGCAAGGCTGGCTCCAGTGATGGAAAATCTCCTTCACCACTCTGGGGTTGAGACTCACTTGTGAGGCAGGAAGAATGCATCTGCTCAGTTTGCACACTACCATGTTCAAACTCCCTGGGCTGTGCATTGCTAACAGAAAGCGGTTGGAGGATATCACCCATTGCCACACATCTTCTCAAAACAGGGGGTAACACTTGGTTCCGCCCTGTTTGTTAATATACCAGACTACTGACACATTGTCTGACTGAATTGCAATTGGTGTACAACCACACCAAACCTCTCACGTAGAGCTTTGCACGGCCAACCAAACTTGTAAAACACACAACGGCCAGCAATAGATGTCCCAAATGTTTTTATTACGAAAATCACATAGGATATAAAGATATATCCCCAGCTCCAAACCGGTTTCGGTTGCCCCTTCTTCAGTGGAGCATAAAAAATAAATAGAAAGCCAACAAATACACATGATACTATTTATAGTATCTGTTAACACCAGACCATCCAATCAGAGTGCAGTATAATTGTCTAATAAGACCTTAAACACCAGAAAGTTACATATATGCATTCAAAAATGGAAAAAGAAAATAAAAATAAAAATAAAAATAACAATGAAATACATAGTCAAAAAATTACATATTATATTAATGTGGTACTATATAGTGCAATCCCATATATAGGGAAATATATGTAGGCATATGTATACTGGTTGGTCAACAAGGTACAATAACTGTAAAAATAGGCTAGAGGTGATCATTAATACCAGGGGGAAATAATGCACCCAAATGTACAATCCAATATTTTTCCTTTTGTGTCAAAATATTCTCCCATCCTTGTTGGTGACTTCTGTCACCAACTATCCGATCAATAATAGTGAACCTAAATTTGGCCGTAGGATGTTTAACTGTGTGTTGGTAAAGGGCATTGGTGATTTTCTTGTTTCTGATATTACTCCTATGTTCCCCAATTCTAATTTTTAATGGCCGAGAGGTTTTTCCTACATAAAACGCGGAGCATTGACAAGTGGCAAGATATATCACACAACTCATCGAACAGTTCCCAAAAAACTTTAAATCATATACCTTGCTAGTATTAGCACTACTAAAGGATTTTGTTTTATTTATGTCACTGCATGACATGCAGTGACCACAAGGAAAAGTGCCAGTCAATTCTTTACCCGTCATTGTTAATTGTTTATACCGGGCACCTCCACTACCATGATGTTTAAAATGTGAAAAAATAGAACTTAAAGTTTTGCCTCTTCTGTAAGAAAATTGACAACGTGTCCCAAGATGTTGTCTGAGAATCTCATTAGCCATCAAGATATTCCAATTTCTATCCACAACTCCTCTGATGATCTGATTATTTCTGCCATATGTGGTAACTAATCTCAAGACCATATCACCTTTTTTGTTTTTCTGACGGTCCTGATATTCTAGAAGCTGGTTCCTAGTTAGTTTATCAGACCAATATTTGGCAGATCTAATATCAAAATCAGAATACCCTCTATCAAGGAATCTATTCACAAGATCAGAACTGGCTAGCTCATAATCATCCTGACTGGAATTAATTCTTTTGATACGGCGAAACTGAGATTTAGGGATGTTCCGGACAGTGTGGCGGGGATGCATGCTTGAGGCATGTAGCAATGTATTGTATTCAGGATATTTCCTGTATATTTTAGTGCCTAGTGTGTTATCAGGCTTCCTATACACATTGACATCCAAAAATTCAATGGTAGTCCTATTGCTATTAACAGTAAATTCAATGCCCCAAATGTTACTGTTTAGATAATCCACAAATTCTTTAAGATATTCCGTATCTGCCCGCCACACCATCCAACAATCATCAAGATATCTACGCCAGATATCCATTTCTACAATGTAAATGTTATGAGATGTATCATATATGAGATATTCCTCCAAGTAGGCCATGAAGAGATCTGCATATATAGGGGCAAATGATGCCCCATTGCAGTGCCTTGTAACTGCCAATAGCATTCACCTTGGAAAAAGAATATGTTTTTATTCAGAACATGCTCACACATACAAATCAAAAGTGTATTGAATCCAGGAGGATATAAATTAGATTTTTCAAGCCAAAACTGAAGTGCTTGAAGACCAGCCCAATGTGGGATACTGGTGTATAGTGATTTTACATCTAATGTACAGAGCAGCCAGTCAGATTCAATTTCAGTCTCTGCTATAATTTGTAAAAATTGTGTAGTGTCCTTGATTCTTGCTCTCACATGGACAAGCAATGGTTTCAAATATTCCATCAAAAAAACTGAAAGTGGTTCAGTTAATGAACCATGACCAGACACAATGGATCTACCAGGTGGGGAGGTCAAAGATTTATGTATTTTAGGAAGTAAATACAGTATCTGTTTGTTTGGATCTTTAACCGTCAAATGTTTGACAATAGTAGTGGATAAAATACCATTCTCTACTGCACTACCCAAGAAATTATCAATCTCTTTTTTAAAAATAGGAGTAGGATCAATATCCATTTTCATATAGCATTTCTTATCAGATAACTGTCGTAATCCTTCCTGTGTGTAGTAATCCATATCCAAAACCACTACCGCCCCACCTTTATCTGCCTTAAGAATCGCTATATCATTATTGTTTTTCAATTCCTCAAGTGCCTGTCTTTCAGTTTCATGAATATTATCTTTAAGAATATTGAAACCATAAGGTGGAAAATGTAAGTCCCTAAGTACAGCCTGTTGAAAAGCTGTAACATGCGTATTAGCAGGAGGTTGGAATGTAGATTTTAAAAACCTAAATTCAGTAGATCTTTGAGCTATATTATTGACATTATCAGAAAAAAATATCTTTAAATTCAAACAGCGGCAAAATTCCAAAACATCATTGACTGTTTGGTATTGATCACAAAAGAAACCAGGTACAAACCCTAAGCCTTTATTTAGGATTGCTTCTTGTTCCAGAGTAAGCTCAACCTTAGACAAATTAAGGACATTATGAAATGCAGTTTCATCTATTTTAGAAATGCTTGAACTATTCCATCCATTGATTCCAAATCCGGACCTATTATGGTGTTTCCTCCCCCCGCGTCGTTTCTTCTTACCCCAAAAGGGGTAGGTATATTACTTCTTTTTTTATAAGGTGAGTGATCAGATGTAATACCCTCACTGTCAGTGGGGGAAGACTCATCACCCGAGGTACTGGTATATATCTGCTCCTTATTTTTAAGAATGGGTCTGGGTCGTTTCCTTGATCTGGCACCGCCCCTAACCATAGTCATGTCCTTAAATCTGACTGACTTTTGTAGTTCAAAAGGGCATCCCCTGGCATAATCATTGACGTCCCGATTGAACTTTTTTATTTTTCTTTCTTTCGTCAGTTTGTCATACTGGGTCAGTTCCCTAGATAAATTGGCTACCAAGGTACTATAGTTGCTATTAGATTCAAATTGTTTGCAAATACTGCTGAGATCTTTAATCTCAGTAATGTTTGAATCTATTGTCCTTTCATAATAATCTGACAGTATTTGTACAAACTTCATAGATCCTTCTTGAGCTGCCTCAAACCACTCATTGGTCAGCCTCTCTTCAGATCTGCTGACCATGGGTTTTAACTTAATTCTAAGCCCACGAGGGACTAATTTTTTATGTAAATAGGCCTTGAAAAGACGTAAGTGCCAAATATTGGCTCTTAGCCCTTTAAGGGCTTTCTCTAGATTAAAGAAGGCAGATTGACATCCTTTACTTGAAGGGGCAGCCTGTTGATCAGTGATATTGTTGCTTGAGATAGATTCCAGTCCAAAGACCTGGATATCCTCCCTATCAGCACACATACCCTGCAAAATACTGTCCAAATTCATAATGAACCGACCAAGTATGGCAAAATGGAAAAATGGTGCGGTGCCAGAACAGAAAAAGAACCCAAAGAAATAACCTACCCAAAAAATGATAGGAATAATGTAGATCCAATTAGTTATTAAATACCAGTATCTCAGGGGAAGTAACAAATAACCAATATCAAAAAATATTATTAAGCAGTGTTGCACAAAAATGAGCTATATCCAGGAACTCCTGTCTTCACTTTAAGTCATGAATGTGAAACCATAAATGACCAAAGTAATGGGTCAATAATACTAGTTATTAAATAGTAATAATATTGGACCTTATGTTCGGGAAAATAATTCTTAAACACAAAAGATCCACTAAATTGTATGTTAAATGTAATAGGTTTGATTGATTAATATTGTCTAATAATTAAATCAGCCCAAAAGCAGCTGTATAAGTACCAGTATTGTGACCAATGTCTTAATCAACCATCAATTTTGTATGTCCACCAAATGGTGAAACAAAAACCTAAAATACAAAGAACATATTAGAAAAGTTCCTACATAGATAATAAGACCCTTAAGGCATAAAAGGTATGACAAAACACCTTAATTGTATAATAATACAAAAATGAATATTGTCATCTACCTAATAGCTAACTTAGCAACATAAAAATGAAATAGAGTGAACATACCCTAACTAATCAGACAATAAATACAAAATGTCCAATGTATCAACCAATAATATTTTCAGGAAAAATATCCCAAAAATTAGCCAGGAGGCAAGGACCCACTAATCAGTATGTGGAGTATCAAATAATGGTCAATAATATTGTAAACATTGTACAACATCCTATGTCAATAGCTGTATAATGTGAATAATATCCCCAATATCTAGGTATATCACAAAACCCATGTGTCCTACTTGAATAGTAAAACATAAATGTTGAGTGCTTGCATAAATCAAATAAACCCCTTCAACATCATAAGTCTTCGATATAAAGGGACCCTTAAGTTATATAACATGACCAAAAGACAATAACCAACAGGCTATGAACTAGTTGGATAGCGTTGCAAAAAGTAACATGAAACAGGCATACAATAGTATTAACACAAGTACCCGAAAATGCTCAGTAATATGAAAACACCATAGCTTAATCCAAATATGTGTTAATACATCCAGTTTGTATAATCTAGGCCCATATAATAGGTGGAAACCAACAAAGGAAAATTGCTCCTAGAAGCAAATTTAAGCATATAGTTGTCTAAAGAGACATGTGCAATATTATCATAATCTCCTGTAACATAAAACATAAAAATCCAATACAGACTTCCATATATTTTGCAACCACAGATGCCTTGATATCCCACTAAATTCAATAGTTGCCACAAAATGGATCCCCAATCCTAATAATATAAATCGTAAACAAGCCAAAAGGGCAACTTTTGCATATAAGAATGAAAACTTGAATTATAATGTGGCCAAGACCAAAGCCTCACTCACATAATCAATTAGCACTCCCCATAAGTATATAGTATGTGGCCTAAATGCACTGCCACCTAATAATCAAAACACATTTATAAATTACCAAAAATATAATTACACATTTTACAAAAATATGAAAGTGTATTAAATCAGTCTCTATTTCTTCCGCTCATTACGCCCATCATGGTCCCATGCCGATAGAACACTGTGCTTGGATCTGAAAGTTCCTGAAATATAGTTCCCAAAAGCAAAAATGTAATCCGTTTGACACAGTCACATCCAACGGCCAAGACGTCCAAACCCCAAACATGAAAAAAATGTAAGCCGTTTGACACAGTCACATCCGACGACCAAACCCCAAACACGAAAAAGTGTCCAATTGTAAATTCAAAGATGAAAAATGTCACTTAAGCAACCACCGACAAAATATATCCCCATTTAAAGTACCTGAAATGAAAAAAATGTATCCAATTCCGACCAAACCAAGTCCAAAGATTCAAATACACAATGCCTAACGTGAAGCTAAAGCTTGCTTCTTGTTTCTTGGTTCGCTTAACCCAAAATGGTAAATACGATCCTCAAATGCACCACACCAGCTTCCAACACAAATGAATAATCCACAGATGAACGCATAATTCGCAAAAACCCTGATAGAATGTCAGGAACAAAATACAAACGTTCGTTGGCGTCTCTAAAAAGTTACTTCCCCAAAGTGAAGAGTCTTCTCCCACGACAACTGGAACAAAATGACTCCCAGAGAGGTACAAATCATGTACAACCACACCAAACCTCTCACGTAGAGCTTTGCACGGCCAACCAAACTTGTAAAACACACAACGGCCAGCAATAGATGTCCCAAATGTTTTTATTACGAAAATCACATAGGATATAAAGATATATCCCCAGCTCCAAACCGGTTTCGGTTGCCCCTTCTTCAGTGGAGCATAAAAAATAAATAGAAAACCAACAAATACACATGATACTATTTATAGTATCTGTTAACACCAGACCATCCAATCAGAGTGCAGTATAATTGTCTAATAAGACCTTAAACACCAGAAATCCTAAATAAAGGCTTAGGGTTTGTACCTGGTTTATTTTGTGATCAATACCAAACAGTCAATGATGTTTTGGAATTTTGCCGCTGTTTGAATTTAAAGATATTTTTTTCTGATAATGTCAATAATATAGCTCAAAGATCTACTGAATTTAGGTTTTTAAAATCTACATTCCAACCTCCTGCTAATACGCATGTTACAGCTTTTCAACAGGCTGTACTTAGGGACTTACATTTTCCACCTTATGGTTTCAATATTCTTAAAGATAATATTCATGAAACTGAAAGACAGGCGCTTGAGGAATTGAAAAACAATAATGATATAGCGATTCTTAAGGCAGATAAAGGTGGGGCGGTAGTGGTTTTGGATATGGATTACTACACACAGGAAGGATTACGACAGTTATCTGATAAGAAATGCTATATGAAAATGGATATTGATCCTACTCCTATTTTTAAAAAAGAGATTGATAATTTCTTGGGTAGTGCAGTAGAGAATGGTATTTTATCCACTACTATTGTCAAACATTTGACGGTTAAAGATCCAAACAAACAGATACTGTATTTACTTCCTAAAATACATAAATCTTTGACCTCCCCACCTGGTAGATCCATTGTGTCTGGTCATGGTTCATTAACTGAACCACTTTCAGTTTTTTTGATGGAATATTTGAAACCATTGCTTGTCCATGTGAGAGCAAGAATCAAGGACACTTCACAATTTTTACAAATTATAGCAGAGACTGAAATTGAATCTGACTGGCTGCTCTGTACATTAGATGTAAAATCACTATACACCAGTATCCCACATTGGGCTGGTCTTCAAGCACTTCAGTTTTGGCTTGAAAAATCTAATTTATATCCTCCTGGATTCAATACACTTTTGATTTGTATGTGTGAGCATGTTCTGAATAAAAACATATTCTTTTTCCAAGGTGAATGCTATTGGCAGTTACAAGGCACTGCAATGGGGGCATCATTTGCCCCTATATATGCAGATCTCTTCATGGCCTACTTGGAGGAATATCTCATATATGATACATCTCATAACATTTACATTGTAGAAATGGATATCTGGCGTAGATATCTTGATGATTGTTGGATGGTGTGGCGGGCAGATACGGAATATCTTAAAGAATTTGTGGATTATCTAAACAGTAACATTTGGGGCATTGAATTTACTGTTAATAGCAATAGGACTACCATTGAATTTTTGGATGTCAATGTGTATAGGAAGCCTGATAACACACTAGGCACTAAAATATACAGGAAATATCCTGAATACAATACATTGCTACATGCCTCAAGCATGCATCCCCGCCACACTGTCCGGAACATCCCTAAATCTCAGTTTCGCCGGATCAAAAGAATTAATTCCAGTCAGGATGATTATGAGCTAGCCAGTTCTGATCTTGTGAATAGATTCCTTGATAGAGGGTATTCTGATTTTGATATTAGATCTGCCAAATATTGGTCTGATAAACTAACTAGGAACCAGCTTCTAGAATATCAGGACCGTCAGAAAAACAAAAAAGGTGATATGGTCTTGAGATTAGTTACCACATATGGCAGAAATAATCAGATCATCAGAGGAGTTGTGGATAGAAATTGGAATATCTTGATGGCTAATGAGATTCTCAGACAACATCTTGGGACACGTTGTCAATTTTCTTACAGAAGAGGCAAAACTTTAAGTTCTATTTTTTCACATTTTAAACATCATGGTAGTGGAGGTGCCTGGTATAAACAATTAACAATGACGGGTAAAGAATTGACTGGCACTTTTCCTTGTGGTCACTGCATGTCATGCAGTGACATAAATAAAACAAAATCCTTTAGTAGTGCTAATACTAGCAAGGTATATGATTTAAAGTTTTTTGGGAACTGTTCGATGAGTTGTGTGATATATCTTGCCACTTGTCAATGCTCCGTGTTTTATGTAGGAAAAACCTCTCGGCCATTAAAAATTAGAATTGGGGAACATAGGAGTAATATCAGAAACAAGAAAATCACCAATGCCCTTTACCAACACACAGTTAAACATCCTACGGCCAAATTTAGGTTCACTATTATTGATCGGATAGTTGGTGACAGAAGTCACCAACAAGGATGGGAGAATATTTTGACACAAAAGGAAAAATATTGGATTGTACATTTGGGTGCATTATTTCCCCCTGGTATTAATGATCACCTCTAGCCTATTTTTACAGTTATTGTACCTTGTTGACCAACCAGTATACATATGCCTACATATATTTCCCTATATATGGGATTGCACTATATAGTACCACATTAATATAATATGTAATTTTTTGACTATGTATTTCATTGTTATTTTTATTTTTATTTTTATTTTTATTTTTATTTTCTTTTTCCATTTTTGAATGCATATATGTAACTTTCTGGTGTTTAAGGTCTTATTAGACAATTATACTGCACTCTGATTGGATGGTCTGGTGTTAACAGATACTATAAATAGTATCATGTGTATTTGTTGGCTTTCTATTTATTTTTTATGCTCCACTGAAGAAGGGGCAACCGAAACCGGTTTGGAGCTGGGGATATATCTTTATATCCTATGTGATTTTCGTAATAAAAACATTTGGGACATCTATTGCTGGCCGTTGTGTGTTTTACAAGTTGAATTGCAATTGGGCCTGGAGGAAGGAGATCTTGGAAGGCTTGCAACATTAAGAGCACTGCCCTCAGTTCCAGAACACTGATATGCAGATTGGTCTCCATCAGGGACCAAGTGCCTTGGACTGTTCTTCCCAGATAATGTCCCCCCACCCCATCTGGAAGGCATCCGTGGTCAATATGAGCTTGGGATGAGGAGGAATGAAGGGACACCCTAAGAGGATTTCCTCAGATTCTATCCGCCAGGATAAGTCCTTCTTGCAATGACTGATGATTAAAATGGGATGAGTTACTGGATGGGTCAGGATGGACCACAGCGATGCTAAAAGCCACTGTAGTAGTATAATGTGAAATCTTGCTAACGGAATTAAGGTAATGGCTACTGCCATGGACTCTAAAGCTTGAAGTACTAAGAGTGCAGGTACCTTGTTGTTGGAGAGAATGGCTTGTATTTTGGAACTTATCTTCTGTAGCCTGTGAAGAGGAAGGGAAGCTGTACAAGTGGTGGTATTTAGATGAGCTCCTATGAACTCTAGATCTTGAGATGGACTTAGTCAAGATTTTGAGTGGTTCACTGTAATGCCCAGATGAGCAAACAGGTGAACAACAAAATCTGTTGCTTGAAGCAGTAGAGTCCTGGTGGGAGCAGTGATGAGTTAGTCGTCTAGATAGGGAAACACCTGGAATCTGTACAGTCTCAAGTGAGCTGTCACTGCTGCCAAACACTTGGTGAACAACCTGGGGGCTGTAGTGAAAAGGGCAGCACTCTGAACTGAAAATGACTGGCTCTTAGATGAAAGCAGAGGGACCATCTGGAGCGCTTTACATTTTTATGTGGTAATACGTGTCCTGAAGATCTATAGAGCACATCCAATCATCTTCCTCTAAGAAGGGTTGGATAGACTGTACTGTGACCATCCAGAATTTTGTTTGCTGAACAAACTTGTTTAGAATGCTGAGATCCAAAATTGGTCTCAAGTCTCTGTCTTTTTTTGGCACCAAAAAGAACCTTCAGTAAAACCTGGATCCTCTCTGGTCTGGTGGGACTTCTTGGATAACCTTGTTTTCTAGCAACCTTTGAATTTCCAGAGCTGCTTGATCCCTCTGATTGGGTGGAACATCAGGGAGTCTTCTTCTTGACATTGGAATGAGAGTAAAGGGGAAATGGTAACCTTTGGCAATGACCCTTTGCACCCATGTATCTGTTGTTATTTGCAGGCAGGCTCTCAAGTGCAAAGAGAATCTTTCCCTGACTGCTTTCAGAGGTAGACAATCAGGCCCCCTTTCAGGAGCACTGATAGGGTTTCCTAGAGAAAGACTCTCTGGTACCCTGGTTTTGTGGGCCACTTCGATGTGTGTCCTGAAAAGGCCCTTGGGATTTTTTGAACCACATCTTGCCACTCATCTGGTTCCTAGAGTAGGACCTTTGGGGAGCAGAAAAATGTATGCCCACTTCAGATAGGGTCTTTCCATCTTTTTTGCACCTGGCTAATGTTTCTCTGACTTTGGGTCCAAACAAGGAAGATCTTTCAAAAGGAGCATTGACAAAATAAGAATTAAATGACTCTGCAAACTCACACAAGTGCATCCTACATGTCGCCTTATGGCAACACCGGGACCCACTACCCTAGTTATCCCTTCAGCTGCATGTGTGATGAGCCTCATGGATGAGTTAAAAATAGACTCCAGGGTAGCCAGCTTTATTTTGGACATCCTCAGACATAGCTTCTGCAAGGGTATCTGATAACTCCTTGATCAAATCCCGCTGAACCCTAGTAATGTGTGCCATAAAATTCAAGGACCTTAAAGCAAAGCCTGATGATGCATACACTCTCTTTCTGAATCTGTCCATCTCCCTGGTCTCTCGATTAGGAGGAAGAACAGTGGAACTCTCTTTTCCCTGTTCCTTTTTAGAGGCTGCAGCAACCACCATGGCATGTACTGTTAACCCCTTAGCCCAATGCTGGTGGTCCTATGGATCTAAAAGAATTTTGTCCAGTCTCCTAGGGATTGGCTCTATGGAATCAGGGGCCTTCCAAGCTCACTGCATGATCAATTTAGTAGGATTGTCAGCAGGAGGAGTTACCCAAGAAGTAGATGGGTGAGCACCAAAGGCTTGCAGGTACACTGACTCCTCAGAGGTAGGGTCTTGGGGTTCCAATTATCCCTCTGTTTCAATATTTCTATAATGCCTCCAAAGGAGACATCTTCTAGGGGTGACTGAGGGGAACCCTCCCCATCATAGAAGTCCGTATCTTCTGTGACAGATTCTTCAGGGGAATCTAAGTGTTTACACATCTTTTTCCAGGGTGTCTCCTCAATGGGAATCTCTGAGGAGGACTCAGAAAAAGAGGGGCCCTGTGTCAGGGTATCCTGAAGCTTAAGTGCTCGCTGCCCAGGCATGGAGGTTGGTGGCAGCTCTCGGTGAGAGGGGGTCCCGGGATAATACTCTGATATGGGAGGGCCCAGCCGAGAACCTACAGAGGTCAATGCCCTCTCCATAACCTGGAAGGCAGGTCTCCCTGAAGAGGGATGGGAGCCAAGAACTGAGAAGGACAACCTCAGAACTGTGGTCCCACCCCGCTCTGAGAAACCTACACTTGAAGCAGGAGCCGAGGAAGAGCCAACATCAGCCAAAGTTCCAAGAGTCAAGGATGACCCTAAATAAAAAAGTGGAGCCAATCTGAGTTATTATGAAGGCATATTAGAAGCAGAAGAATTTGACAAGGGAACTTTTATGGGATATTTGTGGTTATGTTGTTCTTTAAAGTCTGGCTATATTGCCATGCTTCAAGTGTAAGCCTTGACATATGGCATTTATATTGGGGTTACATTCTCCTTCTGTTTGCAATTTTAGTATATCTTTACTATGAGGAACTCAGGTGTGATCTACTGCATAAGGGCTGACTGATTCTTTCCTAGTTTAGCTTTAAGAATATCACATAGATGGCTCCAAACAGTATGACATTTATACCTACAGCTGTTGCTGTTGTTGATATTTTTGCATTCATTGTGTTTGTATAACGTGTATGAGACTGATCCATATTGCAAGAGCAAAAAATCATGCTGTCATAGACAAGCCTGCAGCACCTGCAATGTGAAAGACAAGCTTTTTTGCAAATAACCTTGCTAAAAACAAGACTGCTTTTATTAAAACAACATTTTTTTTGTGGGATAAATCCCCTCACCCTTCCACTCATGCAGGGAATTTCATCCACTTGCTTAACATAATCACCTTCAAGTTTAGCGTGCTAAAGGTTAGAAGACTGGGCTCCCTTATACTGGTCCTCAGCTTGGTGCACAGTTCTCTTAGTGGTACCAAATCACCAGTTTACTGCACTCAATAAAACTCTTTGTACCCAGTTGCAACATCCTTACTGAACATGCAATGAAAGTATTTATGACAGCCTTCAGTAGGATGAGACAATGATGCTCCTCCCATAAATACATCTGTGACACAAAGTATTTACGACAGCCTTCAGTAGGATGAGACAATGATGCTCCTCCCATAAATATGTCTGTGACACAAAGTATTTACGACAGCCTTCAGTAGGTATTCTGATAGAGTGTGAAACAGATTAAAATAGTTTTATTCTGATAGGAAATCATGCCTATTTTAAGCCGATGTTGCATATGAAAATGAGAATTACTTTGAATATATTTTCTTCTCGATGCACTCTGTCTAGATCTTTGAATCTTACCCTATCTGCATTCAGTCTTACCATTCAGTCTTAACCATTATGTTCTGAATTTTGCTGTGTACTTATTTTTATATAATATTGTTGATTGAAAGACAGTGATGTATTTTATGCTGTTTGAGCTTGATTGTGGCTGAAAAGGGTGAACAGACCAGTTCACTTACCCCGTAAACAAATAGTGAAAAATAAAATAAATAAAACCAGCTCAGTTCTGAACTCATGTACGTTACATGTAACACTGACATATCAAACAGAAGATACAATTACACAGGCCTCATAGAATGTAGCATTGAATTGCTCCATTATCACTTCTCACAAACGAATACCTCACTAAACTATATGCTCTACAGGTATTTTTCTCAGAGCTGTGACTAAGTCAGTTGCTGTACTGGGCAATTCCCAGTCTGATGACTCCCTAGAGAAGTCCTCCAGAGTTGAAGACTTTAAAAATGTTATTCTAAAAACTATAGCAAAGTGCTCATACTAACTCCCTGCTGTATTTACTAACATCATACTTCAAACACATTCATTTAAGTAGCTGTGATGTCATCTGCAGCTATTATTTCAAACACATTCATTTAAGTAGCTATGATGTCATCTGCAGCTATTACTTCAAACACATTCATTTAAGTAGCTGTGATGTCATCTGCAGCTATTACTGCAGTCCTGTCAAATCAAAGAGTTGCTGATTGTGACTCCTAGCAGCTTGTGCCCAGGGCAGCTTGTGTCCGCTTTGCTCCACCCTAACCGATATGCTAACGTTGGTGTCATTTATGTAGTCATTATCTTTTCTCCATACATTTCCTTCAATCCATTTTTTAAACTCCCACTTAAATAGTTGTATCAACAACACAGTCCCTACCAAAAGGAAATATATTACTAAATTTAAAAACAAACTCATAGTGTAGAATATCCATATCAATGCATTATATAACAAGACAAATATCTTTGTTAATGCTTATAAGAAGTTTCTTTCTCCTTTCTTTAATAGCACACTCAAGCAAACTAGTAAACAGCTTAAAGGAACTATAACAAACCTCAAACTGAACATGAACTTAAAATAGCCACTAAAATCAAAAATAACACTTTTTTAACTATGTCAAGAAATTAGGAACTAACAGCAAACAACGGTCAGAGCTTGTCCAAAATAATGCTGCCCACTCTGATCCTATTAAAATAGCTAATATCATGACAAATTTTGTGCAAATTTTATTTACCCAGTCCACAGTTGCTGCTGTTCCACAGATTTTTTAGTCACAGCCCACCCTCCTTTAATTACTGTGGAACAAATCATGTGAGCCATCTAAAAGCCATGAATACCTCATCCCTGGGACCAAATAACCTAGCAAGTCGCCTGATTATCATTGCCAAACATGGCCTATCTGAACCTTTATTTAACCTATTTAATCTAAGACTGTCCTCTAGTTACATTGCTAAAGCCTGGAAAATAGTCAATGTAATGCTGTTACACAAGGGTCACCCTACCATGGACCCTCATAACAATAGTCCCATTAGTCTAGCCTCATATCTAACACTAGGATGTATTATCTCAGGCCTCATTAATCTGGACATTGAAAATCTGTAAACCCTGGATCTTCATCAATTTGGTTTTGTCAAAGGAAGGTCCTGTCTCTTTAACCTCATTAATGTATTTGAAAAAGACACTGAAGCAGTGGATACTGGTTACATAGAACATACACCATATCAGTACTTGGCAAAAACCTTTGGTAGCATTCCTCATGTAGGCATTATTGACAGACTCGTAAATCTGAATATAAATCTTTACATTGTATGGTGGACAGCTAATTAGCTGTCTGACAAAACCTATGTGGTTAGAGTTGCATTTGCCACTCCTGAAAGGAAAAAAAAGTTACCAGTGATGTGCAACAGGGTTTGATGTTGGGTCGTCTCCTATTTGGCATCTGTATCTCAGACCTTCAAGCCAGCACTCCTGACCTATGGCTATCTAGGTTTACAAATGACTGTAAATTGGGAGTTGTCATTCGATTTTCCACTGACTCACAGTGCTCCAACACGGCTTAGACCATGTTAACAATTGCAGCAAGGACAATGACAAATGTAGTAAAGTTAAATTTGGTAAACCAAACAGTTTCCCAAACAATATAGGTAATACATCACTCTAGATCTAGACATTCTTACTGATAATTCTTTATCTTTTGACCTTCATGTATCCACAGTAGTTAGGAAAATCTTCTATCTGGCTTATCTGATTGCTAAGACAGCTCATCTAGATCCAAAGAAGTCCTAAATCTCCTTTACTTATATCTTATGAAATTGAATATTGAATATAATGTCCCTTTTGGTATATATTTGTCTAAATATATAAATCAACTTAAGAGACCTCAGAGATTCCTAACTAAAAAAAAATCAGCAGCCTCAAATATTTTAGTTATCAGGACAGATTGTTTTTCATAGATTCCTCTTGTGAGATCTGTGTCTAGCCTTCTAAACCATGAAAGATACAACTTGGCCTTCTATTCCTTAACAGAACAAATGCTTCCTCAAATACCAAGTTAAAGGAACTAAATCTTCATCAATAAATAAATAAGACATGCATATCAACTACCTCTGGAACAAACTTCTGCTCCATGTTAAGCAGATTAGCATCCTTGCCACCTTCAAGGTCAACCTAGATAATTGGATGGGCAGCTTAAAATCCTCCCTATGTCTAGCTTGTACTGGACTTCTTGAGGTTGCAGGGAACTTTTGAATATGAGTTATTGGCTAGGGTTGTAATAGTCTGATTGCTGATTACTTACCCTTTAACGTATAAACTATTTATCCTGGTGAAGGTCACAGTCGTAACAAGTTGAGCAGGCTAGATTAGACTTCCCTATCCCAATGAACAGTCTCCAACTAATTCTGCAAGGTTTATAGGCATTCATAGGCAAGCTGAGAGAGAGATACAATCCTTCCAGTGTGTCCTGGTATGACCCAGGTCCTGTTACAAGAAGACAGTGCCTTGTACATTTCCTGTGAGAGATATCCAGAGGACATTCTCCTCACTAAGTGCCCAAACCATCTCCTTTGACTACTGTCAACAGTGAGAAGCAGTGGCTTTATTTAGATCCTGCTGGGTTGTCAGGTTTGCAGCTCTGTCATAGAGAGTGACTCCAGCTATCCAGCAAAAGAACCTCATTTTTCTCACGTGTATGAGATTTCATCTTTTTAGCCAGTGTCCAAATACCACTGCCATAGATGGGGATGAGAACATTGACTAGTACTTGAAGCTTCATTTCTGACTTCGTTCTCTCTCCACCACCTGGGACAATGTCTGGAGCACTACTCATTTCTTCCCCAGCCACTGTTCAGTCTCTAGATCTTCTTTATCTTTAGAGCTGAACAAGACTCCAAGACCCTTAACTCCTCTACATGATGTAGCTATTTCCTCTCCCGTACAGAAAGTAATTTGCTTTTTTCTTTCTGAAAACCACATCCTCATATTTGAAGGGTCTGATTTTCATTTCTTCCATGTCACAGTGTGCACTGAACCACTCTAGTGGAAGCTCATGATCACAACAGTCATTTGAGGGGTAGAGGGAAACATCATCTCAGGATAGAATAAAGCGTACTCCTCAAGTCTCTAAACTGGATGCTGTCATACCTAAGCTATGCCTTCCTATGTTGTTATAAATACAACAAATAGGAGGGGTGACTGACACACGTTTAGTAGAATCCTACACCTACCACTGTGAAATGTGAGCACAGTTCTGACCCCACAGATACAGGGAATGAATGGCATCTAATACTGGTCTTGGAACTATGTACTGTTGTAACACCTTCCTTAAGATTATGTGGGCACATGTGCAGATAGAACTGGTAAATTCCCATGACTTATCCAGTATGTGTGTGATGCCAAAGAGTTGATCCACCGTTCCGTGGACAAGATGGACAGCATTGCTCCTCCTGAATCAGAACCTTGGCTCATAGATTATGTCTTCTATCACCCTGGTATAGATGTCCTCAGGAAGGCTGAGGAAACTGATCCTGCTAGAACTGCAACACACCATCCTATCCCAATTTTTGAAAATGGAGACTACCACCCAAATTTGCTAATCCAGGTGTACTTTCCTCATCTTCCATCTATTCCATCCAGCATTCTAAAATGAAAATTAATCATGGCATCTGAAAAATGTCCATCGCCTTTAGCATCTAAAGCTGGATCTTATCCACTTCTTCAGCCTTGCTACAGTGGAACTGTTTGGTTGCTGCAGTAACCTTATTTATAAAATTGGATCCCATCATAATACCTTATTTTGGCACTACTTCCTCAGAGAAGGACATGTCTGCTGGATTTAGAAGTCTTTGGAATGTTCCGTTTACCCCTAGCAATGTCCTTACATGAATTTGATGTTTCTGCACAGCTGCTAAGATCAGCCTAAGTTGGAAAATGTTTGTGAGAACCCCTTTAAGGCCCAGAAATTAGTAGTTTATTGGCCATTTTAGGCTAATTTCTATCTCTTTCATTTCCCTGCTATAAATACTGCATTTGCCCGGTTTTGCACGCCCGGCAGTGCCAGTTAGCTAGGGTATAACTATACCCAGCTCCACAAAGTCTCCTCTTCAATTTTTCCCTTGGAACTAGACAAACTTTCAACTTAAGCACTCAAGCCATTCATTTCTCAGCCCAGCACTTGCTCAAAACTCATAGCAAGCACTTATAAACCCTAACACTAGACCCTCCTATACTGTACAGAAGGACAAGGCTCTCTATTCAACCTTACCAGCCATTCAGTAAAACAGTTCACTGTACCTATCCAGGCATGTCCAAAGGGCAGTTTCAAGCGTACTCTCCAGTCCAACTAGTGAATCTGGGCATTTTGAGGCAATGTTACAACTGCCTCATGTACACAGACAACCCTCTCCTCCTACCACCAAACACTAATACATGTGAGAGATGCAATTATACAGCCAAACTGGAGGCTAAGCTCTCTCAACCCAAGGCTGGATCAGACAGTCAAGAGGAGAAGGGAAATACTTGCATCACACCACCAGTCTCACATAGACCCATTAAACCAGCACCAGCAAAAAACACACATAAATACACAAAAACATACTTGGAGGCTCTAAATAAAAATCTGCAAAAGCAACAGGGACCTCCAAAGCAGACATCCAAGCAACCTCCACCTGCCCAACACAAATCATGAAACACATGCTTCACAAAACCAGTGTGCCATGCAATCACAACCCTTAAGGCAAAAGAACATACCCAATATACTAGTAATAGATGACTCTATAGTCAGGCACACTGACGTCCCTCTCACTAGGCTGAATAAGGAGAAGGTTACTGTTAGCTGCCTGTCGGGTGCCAGGATCTGCCACATAACACAAGCACTCAGGTCACTCCAGCACAAGTACAAATATGACTCTGTCATTGTCCATGTTGGTGTGAATGACTTGAGCCTTACCTCCCTGGTCTACATGAAAAAATACATGGAAGAGCTCTCTGATCTTGTAGCCCAGGCCGGTATGACCCTGACCCTGAGTAGCATCCTGCCCTCACCAAGAATGATACCACAGTATAAAGAAAAAATGATCAATTTCAACAATTGGTTAAGTTTCTGGTGTCATTCAAAGGGGATCCAGTGTCTGTCTGCCTGGGATGACATGCTCGACAAGCCACTCTACTTCGCTAGAGATGGCTTGCACCTGTCACCCTTAGGCTTTCAAATACTGGCCAGTGCTCTTGCCACCCCCATAGTGCCTTTTTTAGGCAAGGCTCAAAAGACAAACCCACCACCATAAATAGCACAAGTAACAAAAAACTGAGGGTAATGCTACTCAATGCCAGAAGTCTAAACCTCAAAATGCATGCACTCGAGGCACTCCTCAGTATGGAGAAAATCAATATATGTGCAGCAACAGAAACCTGGTTTAAGGCTCCAGAGAGCACCCCAGCACTACCAGGCTACAACTCATGCCATACATTTCGGCCACAGAACCCGGACCGAAATACAAAAGGCGGGGTGTATCCATATTCATCAAGGATACCCACACCTCCAGGTTAGTGGCACAGCATGATGCTTCAGAGATCATCCACATGCAACTAACAACAGGCAAAACTGCAATTCAGATTGCAGCTTGCTACAGATCACCCACCATGTCCAAGGACTCCCATTCCACATTTCTGGAAACACTGGAAAATATAAAGGTCCTACCAAACACCCTAACATTGGGTGATTTCAATTACCCAAACATTAATTGGGAGAACTACTCAAGTACTAACTCCCTTGCCCAACATTTCCTAGAATTTATAAACTCAAATACCCCGGATCAACTAGTCAACACTCCCACCAGAGGTGACAACATATTGGACCTGGTCATCACCAACATGGGCAACCCGTGCTCCACACCAGAGGTCAACCCCTTGCTGGTTAGATCTGACCATAAACAAATCACTTTGGATATCCATATTCCGACCTCACCCCCTGACATGGAAACCACAGTGAAAAACTTTTCAAAAGCAAACTTCACATTACTTAAGACCAAGGTGGAAAGTTTCAAAGCCCCCATGCTAAAGGATAACATTGTCCAAGCTGCAAAATCCTTTACTAATGCATTCTATGGGCACCTACAAGAATGCATGGATCGTGCTATCCCAAACAAAACCAAGACTCACTCCTCCAAGAAAAGGAAACCAGTCTGGTGGACTCCTGCCATAAACAAGCTATACTATAGAAGGAGGAAACTAGTACAGAAAAGAGTAAAATCCCAAGAAGGGAAGACATCCCTGATCAGTATCAGCAAGAAACTATGATCCCTCATAAAATCATCCAAGGCGAGTTTCGAAAGAAAACTTACCAAGGACTCCAAAGATAACCACAGGGCATTCTTTAGCTATGTTAAGAATCTAAGTAGCAATGTTCAGATCTGCTCAGAGTTAGGGCAGAATGGTACAAAATACAGTGAACCGACCGATATTGCCAACATCCTGGCAGACAGGTTCAGTGCAAACATCATCCCCCTCTCACCCCCAAAAGGGCCCATATCCATACCAGAAGAATGTAGCACTCCTGAAATCACAGACACTCAGGTTAAAACATTCCTCTCCAAAGCTAAAAACACAGCATCAGTGGGACCGGATGGTGTCCCAGGCTGCATCCTACACAAGCTCAAAGATGAACTAACCCCTCACCTAAACACACTGTTCAAACTCAGCCTCTCCACAGGTTATGTACCCATAGAGTGGCGCACAGCAATGGTTATTCCACTCCACAAAGGTGGAGCCACAACAGACCCCGGGAACTATCACCCTATAAGCCTGACTAGCTTGGTCTGCAAGGCTGTGGAGTGCATCATCATAGAACTCATTAACAGAGACATTGGGGACCTCCAAACACTGGACCCTATCCAGTTTGGCTTTGTTAAGGGCAGATCATACCTCCTAAACCTGGTGGACTTCTTTGAGACAGTTAACAAGGCTATAGATGAGGAAAAAGTGGTACACACAGCCTACCTAGACCTCGCAAAGGCCTTTGACACCATTTCCCCATTCTGGTATTATAGACAAGCTCATCAGCCTGAACATAAACCCCTACGTCACAAGATGGGTTGCCAACTGGCTCATGGACAGAACCCACATGGTAAGAGTTGCGGGAGCTAGGTCTGACTTTAAACCGGTTACAAGTGGCATTACCCACGGCTCAGTCCTAGGACCCTTCCTGTTTGGCATATACTTCTCAGAGGTACAGGCAAGCTCAGGAGGACTATGGCTGACCAAGTTCATAGACGACTGCAAACTAGGGGCTATAATTGACTCTCCAGCTGACACAGACATCCTCCAAAAGTGTCTCAGTGAGACGGATACCTGGTGTCAAAATCATGGCCTCAAGCTAAATGCCAAAAAGTGCATAGTCATCCCCTTTGGAAAAAGCAAAGTACCCACAAACTACCACATGTGGTAGTCCCCTAAATATGGAAGACATAATAAGGGATCTGGGGACCCAAGTAGATAGTAAACTCTTCTCTGATAATCACATTGCCAAAGTGGTTAGAAAATCCTTTTACATGGCCCACCTTATCACAAAAGGGTTCGCATCCAGATCAAAAGAGGTCATTGTGCCCCTCTACTCATCACTCATCAGACCCATCATAGAGTACAATGCCCCATTTGGGATGTATCTTACAAGACACCTGCAACAGCTGGAAAGACCACAGAAGTACCTCACCAAGAGGATCACTGGCCTCAAACAGATGCCCTATGCAGCTCGACTGAAGAAACTCCAGCTGTACTCGGTTGCATACCGCCTACTCAGAGGTGATCTCTGCCAGATATACAAGGCTATGTCCAAACCAGAACTGGTGGACATGCTCCACCTAAAGAAAAGCTTATCCCCTCGAGCCATACGTTCTAGGGATCTAAATCTCACCACAACAATAAATAGGACATGCTGGAGGGATAGATTCCTGTCCCAGTGACTTCCCATGCTTTGGAACAAGATTCCAATCTACATTAGGCAGAGCTCCTCACTAACACTCTTCAAGAGAAACCTTGATGAGTGAATGGGAAACAGAAAGTTTACAGAACAACACACGAATCACTAAAACGCTCAAATTTAATAAGAAGCTTTCGGGCTATCCACCCTTCATCAGCATATAAAACAATGAATATTCTTTGTTTTAAATAGAGGTTAAATTAAAAACATGATTCAGCCAGCCTACCAATTGCTTATTCATACCTAACAATTAAAGCAATAACATTCAGTTCCTATTTACATTTAAAATATCTAAATATCAAATACTTTAAAAAACATAAACTATAAAGCATAATTTATGTATAATATATAAATAATTCACAAAGAACATCAGATGAATTATAAACTTCCTTCAAATATTGTCTCTCTGTCTTTTTACCAGTATTGGCTTTAAGCTAACAGTACTATTTAAGCCTGGTGGTGAGTCTGCTTGTAGCCTAACAATCCATTCATATTCTCTTAAATCATCGTATTATTGAGCACAAGTCAGAAATAAAAAGGAAGGTACCAAATAATGGTTTATTTAAGCACATTATGGATTTTAGGGCGCATACTTTCAAATTCAGAGGGGTAAATGTATTAACTACTAACCCAAGGGGAGGTGACACAAATAATGAACTTGATTTAAGAGAATATGAATGGATTGTTAGGCTACAAGCAGACTCACCACCAGGCTTAAATAGCACTGTTAGCTTAAAGCCAATACTGGTAAAAAGACAGAGACAATATTTGAAGGAAGTTTATAATTCATCTGATGTTCTTTGTGAATTATTTATATATTATACATAAATTATGCTTTATAGTTTATGTTTTTTAAAGTATTTGATATTTAGATATTTTAAATGTAAATAGGAATTGAATGTTATTGCTTTAATTGTTAGGTATGAATAAGCAATTGGTAGGCTGGCTGAATCATGTGTTTTTAATTTAACCTCTATTTAAAACAAAGAATATTCATTGTTTTATATGCTGATGAAGGGTGGATAGCCCAAAAGCTTCTTATTAAATTTGAGCGTTTTAGTGATTCGTGTGTTGTTCTGCAAATAGTAGCTTGACAAAGAGTTTTTTTAAAAACAGAAAGTTTACCCCAGGGATCACATCAGTGGTTCTGCTGGACAGAGGCACAGGGAACTAATCTAAGGGGGTGGCGAAAGCCAACACATTCTGGCTAGGCTTATAAATGCCTTTGGGCAGATAGCCTAGTACCTACCTATGAACCTATGAACCTATGAACCTATGAACTAGAGTCTTCAGTTTGGTGACTGTCGCAGCTTCTACCTTTCTGGCCTGCCAGTACCTATTAGTCAACTCCAAAATCTATATTTCCCTCAATCAATTCATAGAAGGCCTCTTTGTTTATATATTGATTATATCCTGGTCAATAAAAATAATGAATAAGTAAATAAATAAATAAACAAATAAATAAGATCAATCTCTAACAAACTGTTTAAAAAAAATTAAAAGACTATCTACTAAAATCTTGGACCTACTCTTGCACTGACCCAGTTTAATCTACCTGTCCCTTTTCTAATCCCCTCCTCCCAAAAATTCTGTTTCACACCATCTCTTATCCTCCATTGTACCCTAAAATTTATTACATTTTATTATACTAAAACTATCTTGTTTTGTTGAACTGTTGGAAGCTGTAAATTTGACTATTTAATAGATGAAACTGTATTGTAATTTTTGCTGTACTGTATGTTTATACTTCCACTGTGACTATGTTTTAGGATGAAACTGTTAGTAATTACCATTAAACTGTCTGCTAGCACCATTATGCTTTATGTACTTTTTACGTCTTACTTGTAATTATCTTCTGGAGCTTTTCTCCTCAGGTCTCTGCTGAAAATGGGCATCTGCCCAGTCAAATGAACCTGGTCAACAAATGTTAAATAAATAAATAAAATCGATGGCTTTATTTCACTGCTGTGACAAGCACTGACCATCTTACAGCCACAGTGCCTTACCATTGCTTAAATCATTGATATCTTGAGCAAGGTCCATTTAGATCCCATGTCTCAGGTATAAGGAAGCTCTTTCTGAGATGGGAGTTAAATTCATTCTGCCCTGAACCATTGAATCCACATTACAAGTGCAACCACAGCAGGCATTTGAGTTTCCTGGTTCTGTGCAGCTAAGTTAGAACGAACTGGTGTTCAGCTCAGGTCTTGACCTGAGTGTCCAGAAAACATAGTCTGATGGCCTGACTACAAGATCGATCAATGGTCATTGCTCCATGGTGCTGTGATACCAAATACATGTATGAATGGCTTTATGTTTGATTAATGTGCTAGTTAAGCAATAATCCACAAGTGAGAGTGAGTATATCAGGATTTAGCCACAGTTGATAATCCGGTAATAAAGGCCACACAGGTAAAAAACGGACTCTCCAAAGCTAAGAATACAGCATCCATGGGACCAGATGACATCCTGGGCTGTGTATTACATGAACTACAAAATGAACTGGCACCTCACCTAAGTGTCATATTTAATCATAGCCTCACCTCAGGCTTCATGCCCACTGAGTGGTGCACAGCTACAGGTATCCCACTCCACAAGGGGGGATCCACCTTGGATCCTGGGAACTACCGACCCATCAGTCTGATGAGTCTGATCTGCAAGGCCATGGAATGTATTATCATGGAACTTATAAACAAAGACATTGGCAACCTTCAAACACTGGACCCTACCCAGTTTGGGTTCGTGAAGGGCAGATCTTGTCTCCTGAACCTGATTGACTTCATCAAATCAGTCTCCAGAGCCGTGGACAAAGGTAAGGCAGTCCACACAGCCTATCTGGACCTCGCCAAGGCCTTTGACACCATCCCCCACTCTGGAATCATAAATAGACTTACTAAGCTGGGCATTAATCCCTACGTCACTTGATGGGTTGCCAACTGCCTTACTGACAAAACCCACACTGTGAAAGTAGCCGATTCCAAATCCAGCTCCAGATATGTGACAAGTGGAATACCTCAGGGTTCAGTCCTGGGACTGCTCTTGTTTGGCATCTACTTCTCTGAAGTACAGGCCAACACTAAGCGACTCTGGCTAACAAAGTTCGCAGAAGACTGCAAACTGGGAGCCATTACTGAATCCCCAAATGATGTGGATACTCTACAAAAAGGCCTTACAGAAAAAGATGCTTGGTGCCAGAGCCATGGGCTTAAGCTCAATGCCAAGAAATGCATAGTTATCTCCTTTGGGAAAAAACATGCACCTGTGAATTACCACATAGGTGGCAGTACACTAAACACCGAAAGTGTGATAAGAGACTTAGGGACACAGGTGGAGAGTGGTCTCACCTTCAATAACCACTTTGCCACAACAGTCAGGAAATCCTATGTGGCACACCTCATTACTAAGGGCTTTTCATACAGAAAAAAGGAGGTCATTGTCCCACTGTACTCATCCCTCATTAGACCCATTATAGAATACAATGCCCAGTTTGGTATGTACCTCTCAAGACATCTGCAACAACTGGAAAGGCCACAGAAATACCTCACTAAAAGAATCACAGGCCTAAAGCAGATGCCCTATGCTGACCGCCTTAAAAAAGTCCAGCTATACTCTGTTGCATATCGTCTACTCAGAGGCGATCTCTGCTTAAAATACAAGGCCATGTCAAACCCAGAGCTGTTGGATATGCTACACTTAAAGAAATCCCAATCCCTCAGAGCCACACACTCCAGGGATCTAAACCTTGTCATCACAATAAACAAAACATGCTGGAGGGATAGGTTCCTGACCCAGAGACTCCCCAGACTCTGGAATAGACTGCCCATACATGTCAAGCAGAGCGCCTCTTTAGCCCTCTTCAAAAGGAACCTTGATGATTGGATGGGAGAAAGGAAATTCACCCAGGGGATCACATCAGTCGCCCTGTTAGACAGGCGTCCAGGGAAGTAAATAGTGTGGGAAGAAATAGCCAGGGAATTGTTATGGCTAGGCTTGTATAGGTCCTAGGGCTAATAGCCTAGTACCAACCTATGAACCTATGAACCTATGATTAAACAAAACCAACTGTGGGTCAATCCTAATATACCCACACCCACTCTTGGGTTATTGCTATTGTACAATGACATTATTTAAGAATGACATTGCTTATCTTTCGTAAATAATTTGTAGTGTTCCTCTGCATTGTTTCTTATTCTTCTGCATTTTCTAATTCACTACACATGTTCCCATGGTTGCACAGTGCATCAGTGTTGAAGGGAAACAATGGAGAAAAGAGAACCTCTGTTGCAGTTTTTTTTTGCGTCCCACCTAGAATTTTGCCTCATAGTTTTGTTCTTCTCCGCATAAAAAAAAATAGTTTAATAGCAAGCCACTAGGGTTGAAGTCATTAAATAATGACAGACATTTGATATTTAGCCTTCATATTTTTCAGAAAATGTACGCTAACAGAAAATGTCTCCTTCAAGCAGCATAACTGGACACAATGTCCCTTTATTGAGGTGATGTAGAAGCATATGTCAGATTAAGTGATTTGGTCAGAATCACACAGTAGGCAAATGGAGTCTCAGGGAATCAAACCCTGGACTACAAGAAACAATTTAGTAATGGTTCACAGACATAATCCTCTTTACTTTAGTTCAGAACATACCTAATTATCTCTTAATTAACAATACACCCAACTCCATGCTTTGCCTTGCACGTGCAAAACCCACATTGCAGTTTCATGCATTTTTTATTGATTTATTTAGTGTGTGTGTGTGTGTGTGTGTGTGTGTGTGTGTGTGTGTGTGTGTGTGTGTGTGTGTGTGTGTGTGTGTGTGTGTGTATGTCTGCATGTGTGCTTCTTTTAGCTTCTTACTTCTGCATTTAAGGTCTTATTATGACATGCCAAGGTGTTTAAAACTGTTTCATCCTTAGACAAACTTTCTAGTAAAATTGTCGTCAGAGCTGTAACTAGGGTGGGGTGAAGGGGGTCAAGCTGGCAGGAGTTGAGACTTGCAAATACTGATCGTGTAGGACTGTAATATCCACACTGATTAATGAATGCAGATACTACATTTATGGCTTAGCAGTAATGCCTGTCACAAAGTCAGTTCTCAGAATGCAAAAACAATATAGGAATAGATTAGAAATGGATGGAAAAATGTGTTTGTATTGTAAATGGGACAAGGATGGCATTGTATTTCAGGAGC
The DNA here is from genome assembly GCF_019279795.1 of Protopterus annectens. Classification (NCBI taxonomy): domain Eukaryota; kingdom Metazoa; phylum Chordata; order Ceratodontiformes; family Protopteridae; genus Protopterus; species Protopterus annectens. Next base: position 282,586,376 of record NC_056745.1, on the reverse strand, counting down.
TACCAGTTTCGCAAACATGTAAAGTGACACATACTCCAAAACTACTGACACTGCAGAAGGATGTCACTGAACAGCAGGTATTGTTAGTACTAAAACAATAATCCCCATGCAAAAGCTAATATTTGCAGGGTAATATAACATTAATCCAATATTCAGTTTTGAGTTAAAGTATAAAGAAAGTGATTTGAAAGTTGCTTAAGAGTCAGCTAGGGATAGAAGACACATATACACTTATATATACACTATAAATACACTTAGACACTTGTATATGTTTAATATGCAAACTATTTCTCTGGTTTTAGGAAATTACAATATATCATTCAGTGAGACAATGGGGGCAAAATGAATGCAGAAAATTTAACAGGTATATTGATCTTATTGATGGGACTACAGCTATGATGACCTAATATTTTAATTGTCTTCTTCAACTTACGTCAAACTTTCACAGTATCACTGCCATCATGAAGTATAAATTAATAGTAATAATATTGCTTTGTATCTCAGTTTGTGCCCCCCGATGTATTTGAATATCTTTGCCATTTCATGTAATCTTTCTCTTTTCCCCTCTTTATAGGAAGAAAAAAGTTGCGTCTCTATGAATATCTGCATGAAGCCTTGCTTGATTCAGATATGGCAAGCTGCATTCAATGGATTGATAAAACAAATGGAATTTTTCAGTTTATTTCCAAGAACAAAGAGAAACTAGCAGAACTCTGGGGTAAAAGGAAAGGCAACCGCAAAACCATGACCTATCAGAAGATGGCAAGAGCACTGAGGAACTATGGGAGAACAGGAGAGATTATTAAAATCAAAAGAAAACTTACATACCAGTTCAGTGCTGTGGTTTTGCAGAAACTATCTCCAGGACATTTTCAGGGAAGAGAAACTCTGTTTTGCCAACACATTTCAACAGAACAGGAGTTCTATAACAGTGATTCCTGGAACTGCAATTACAATTTTATGTATAATCCAGAATATGAAACAGGTTACATCAGCCACTAAGAATAACTAGTAGATGGACTGACCTCTTTAAATGGACACGTGAAAGCTGTAATTATGCTATAGTGACATTTTATGGTAGCTGAAGATTTTCTACATGCAAATTAATATTTGTCCTGACTTCATAGTGCAGTTAGGTCTGAGGTAGCAGACATTAGAACTGCTCAGTACACTCCAGAATACTAACCCGACTCTAAACCACAATAATGTACTGTTTTAGCAAATAACACACATTTTTCCCCCACTATGAAAGCTTCTACTTGCAGTGAATGGCCCAGGGCTGCTTTGATGTTATTTTCTTTAGCTGTGAGTTAAACATTTTCATTTTTGAGCTTCATTCATGCTTCTAGTTGCTTGTTCCTCTCCCTTCTACTTATTACTCTAATATTATTTATTTCTTTATCTTATTCTAAGTCTTTTTTTCATTGTCAAACTGTGCCTTGGCTGGGCTTTCAACTTTACTGCATTATGGCTTCTATCAATAAATGTTCTAATGCAAATAAATTCCTCCTGCAGAGACACATCTAAATTTTTTTGAATTTTTTTGGGTACCTCTTATGTAACTCCGATGTCACCACAGGTTAAAATTTATTAGGAAGCTTTCAGGTCTACACCCTTCATCAGCACATAATCAGACTAACATTCTCCGCATTTAAATAGAAGGACAAATTCAGTCACATGATAAGCCAGCCATACAAAAACACAATGCTAACACCTTATTTGCTTCTGATACAGTTCCAGATAAACTTCACTTGTTTATCTGGAACTTCACTTGTTTATCTGGAACTGCGCTTTGATGGCTCGGATAAACGTGATGGACTTCCTATGAGATTCTGACTGCATCTTTCTTGTCTTCTTCTTTGTGTGCTCATTTTGTTTTTTTGGCTGAATCCATGTTTTCCAACCAAGGGTTGGTGTGGGCACTTCTGAGAGCACATTCTATAGCTGAGTAGTGTGGGTTTGGTTCTGAGTTTGCTGTTTGGAAACAGTAATCTGCATCTAATAAGCACCCTCTTGGGTGCACCACATTTCAAAAGCTCTGTTACACTGCGGTACCACCTCAGCACTGCTTCCAAAGGGGTATTACTAGTGGCATTTTTCCTCCCTGCTGGGAGGCTTATACACCATCCCCTGAAGGCTATTTCAAGGATCCACATCATGAAGCCTGGAAAAGCTGGAACAAGGGCTCTCCGTCTCTTCTGCTACATATTCTAAATCTAATTATCTCAGTGTAGATACTAAGGATGTTTTCATCAGATCAGTAAGAAGTGCCATAAGTTTGCACCACCATAGCTGAAAACTTAGAGAACCCCCCTCCCCAGACTTCTAGAGAAGAAGGCATATTTAAACCATAAACTACAATCACTGGTTGTTACTGTATCCCCTGCACAGATATTTTGAGAAATCTTTGAGCTTATGTTTGTCTCTATTTCTCTTCTCTGTCACATTGTTTATCACATGATGCCAGTGATCTCAACTTTTCCTATCCAGTGAGCCCCTACCCTGTAAAAAATTGATTACAATAAGTGGATGGCTGGCATTAAAAAGCTAGAATAGCACATTTATACTAAGAATGAAACTCCAGTTTCTCTCTTACTTTATATCTACTCACAGATGTTTAACCTGTCCCTCATTTGTGCATTCAGCTGATGTCAATCTAGTAGGTCTTGGCCCTAGTATTATATTTGCCTATGTGGTATCATCCCCCTTTACTGTCTGCTTACTTAATGTTGGCCCTGTTGACATCTATCTATTCAACATCAGTATACCAGCTGTAAGCCTTTCCGATGGTAGGTTACCTGATGTTGGCTCTAATAATTCCAGCTGGACAGATACCTGCCCCACAGGTATCCCACTTTCAGGAACCAGTGCATCTTCCCACAGTCTTACTTACCTGTGCAAGGATTAGCTCTATTTCCATGGTACCTCAGGAGACTGAGTTGACAGGATAAGGTCATGCAATGCAGAGTGCAGTCTTCTGCAATACACTAGCCTCTTCTTGGTAAGTTGTAGCTCCCTCACTTCAGCAAGTGATTTCACCACCACATTTAAAGTTGCCATCAATGTAGTTCTTCCCTACTCCACCTCACGCCTGATTTTCAGAACCAAATGAAAAGGCCTTCAGGGACCTTTTCATCAGAATTTCTCATGGCTTGCAACAGCAGGAACAGCTTTAAAAACAGGCACCCGGAGTTCCCACAGAAATCTGAACTCATATTCATAGAGGCAGATGATGTAGATGGGAACCTATCCCTTCCTTCATCACAAGGAAATACAAACTTTAGGGAGAGCTTAAAATTCATTTAGGAGAAAGGAAGATGGTCAGATGACTCTCTTTGTCTCTGTCTCCTTTAGATGCTACAGAAATCAAGCAAAACTGCAGAAAAGTCCTCCTGAGTGGCTGCAGCTTTGTTGAATACCCTTCAGGACATATTCAATTAAACATGGGAATGGCCCTTGATATGGTGGCTTCTGCTGTTAGAAGGCAAGCTGGATATTCTGGACACTCAAGGAGTACATGTACTGGGCAGAGGCCCCCAAGCCAGATGCCACTGTATTAGCAGGGGCCCTGATGGAGAACTCTACTCCTCAGTTGCCAAATTGGCAGTTGGCTTAGAGGATTAAGGAGCTGTTAACAAGCTGTTTCCTGTGATCCAGTGGTGTAAGGTTCAATTCCCTCTACCTCCATTCCCTAATTATGTGACTCTGACCAAGTCACTTAACCTGATACAGATCCTGGGCTGCATATGAAAAAAGTCCATGGAAATTAGTACTCATCTCCAGAAAACAAATGCAAATAAAATAAAAGTAAATAAAAATATTCATCCCTGATCGGTAGACAAATAAAGCATGTATTTATATCCTGCATGCTAATTATAAGAGCATTATACTGTTTCATGCAAGTGCTATACTTTCAGTATAACATTTTAGCTGAAATATAGTATTAATACCTCTCAATCTCTTAGCTCATGATATCTGGACAAAGCCAGAATTAATGGAGAGACAAAGGCCCCAAAATAGGGACAAATTTTAAATATTGCTCTTGCAAACTTAGAAAGCTGCTAGAATAAAACGTGTTTGTTAGCAAGCCTTTTCTGAAGTTATGAAGCCTGAAACTCAAATGCCTGTCAGTATTTAGTGAATTCAGTCCTTAATGATTTGCAGAAAACAACAGATTTTATGAGAAATAGACTAAAATTATGAGGCAAAAATCTGGACATTCTGCAAAAATCTGTACAGTTGAGAGGTATAGAAAAGATGGCTAACAGCGAGCTTAGCAGATACTTAAGGCCTATGATTCCATGGCATTCACAGATGGCAATCTTGATGGTCTGAACAGCATACAGTTCAGTAGATGGTTCTGGCACAATGGCATGATCTAGCTTAGCTATACTCCAACATTGCTGTCTCTGTCTCATCCTGTTTAATAAAGATGTCAAGGCATTCTTTATAGACTCACCCTTCAAAGGCTCCTTACTGTTAGGACCTGAGTTTGATAATTCCCTCAGATCTACAATGGAAAAGCGAATCCTTAAACCTGTGGATGTGAACCTTCACCCCAAATGTGCAGAGGAGAGAGTGGAGACCTTACTCCAATAAAACCTGTAGCCTCCAAAGTAAGACTTTTTTGGGTTCTAGCAGGCTTCCTCTACTGGATCCCAGTAAAGGTGCAGGCACAGAGCCAAACTTCTTAACACTTTCAGGAAAGAGGCAGGCAGCCCCAGGGTAATCATTAAGAATTCCTATCCCAGCCACCCTCAGATGGATGTTGCTGGAGGCAGATGCATTACAACTAGAGTGTGTGGACTAACAATGTGACAGCCAAAGGTCCTTTTGCTAAATTCTCACAAAGAAGAAGAAGCAGATAATCTTTGAAGAAAAAACATCCAGGAGTTCACACAGGACAAGGAAGCATGACATGCTGTTTAGAGCTTCAAGAGTCTTATCTGTACATACAAATCTGGATGTGGTGAAGGACATTTCTTCACTTTCAAATGGGAATCAGTCATTACCAATTCAGTACTCTGTTCCACAGCTTCACCTGTGCTGTGTGTTCCAAAAATGCATGGCATCAGTAGATACCTGTCTGCACAGGAAAGGAGTAACATTGATTCCTTAGATGGGTGACTGTTTCCTAGTGGTTGACTGTAATGTTTCCTAGTGGTTGACAGTCAATACAGTCTCATATGGCAGATGGAGACTCTATACCATGCCTTTCACTCCTTAAGGATCATTGTAAGCTTTGCAGATTCACATTTAGCCTCAGCCAAACTGTTAAAATTCATAGATAATTTTCAAGATACCATGTTGGATACATTTTTTCCTTGGAGAAAATAGTGAACATTTATTCACGGTTCTGTATCTTTTGGGAGTTTATTCTCCTTTAGCCATGATGTGCCTCAGGTCTTTAGGATTAATGAAAGCATTGAAACTAATGGTGCCACATGCAGGTTTCTAGATGAGTATTCTGCAGTAGACCCTCATAGATCAGTGGTCTTAGGACTCAGAACCCATTGAATGCACCAGTAAAGATCTTCAAGTGAAAGTCATCTGAAAAGGTAGTCGTCATTGACCAATCTGTTCACAGGCAAACCTTTCAGAGCTCTACCTCCTAAAACTATATTCATAATGGATGCTTCATGCCTGCTGAGGAGATGACACAATCAGGGGCACAGAGTACAGGCCCTTTAGTCCTGTCAGGATCTGAAGCTTCATATCAGTGTCCTAGCAACAACAGCATTTCTTCTCTTATTCTCTGAAAGATCAGTAAGAATGTATCCACACGGCCACATCAGTATTCATTTGCAAAACATGGCAGTAGTTTGGTACATCAGTGAGGAAGTAGGATGCAATCTTAAACCCTCTCTAGAGATGCCAAAACATTTTGGGAATGGGTCTTCAATACTAAAAGATTTTTATCTGTTGTTCACATCCGAGAAGAACACGACTGTTTGCTGGGCAAGTTGAGCAGCCTAATGGCTTACAAGTAGACTGCAAGTCAGTTGTAGAAATGGTATAAAGAAACTGTGGCTACTTTATACGAGATCTTCTTGCCTCCCAAATCAACAAACACCACATGAGAGAAGTATTTCTTCCTGTTTCCTCTTTTGGTAACAAGTTGAAAGACAGACTGACACAGACTTGACACAGAGATGTGAACTATAACTTTCTTCCACTTCTTAAAGCCAAGCAATCAAATGTTATAGTAATTGTATTGGTTCCTTATTGGCCCAGACAGATCTGACTTTCTATACTTCAGTTACTTTGTGTAGTCCCTCTGTTTTAAGTCCCCCTTCACAAATGCTTGTTGACACCTCACAGGAAAGCCCATCTAGATCTCTATTCTCTCAAGCTGATGCCTTGGCTGCTGTCATTCCACTAGACGCTAGATCTGAGCGATTTTCATATAGAGAAGTTTTTATTATTATGTAGCCTTATGGAAAATATTTTCAGTTTGGGTTTCTAATAAAGCTGTAGACCTTTTTTCCTCAGTGACACCTATTGCTCTTTACTTTCTTTGGAATTCTTTGATGCTGACCTTACCTATTTCTCCATTAGAGACCATTTATCAATAATTTCTAACTTATCTGTAGGTCATTGCTTCATATCTGTGGTCACCTTTAAGGTTTGCAAGGCCTTTCTTTAGGTATATTTCTTCACTATCAGTAAGTGATTCAGTTCCCCCAATATTTATTTTATGATGGAAAATCTCATTCTCCCAACTTTTCAGCCTATTTCCTTGGCCGAGTTAGGCTTATTTTTATACAGTTTCCTCCATGCCTGTAATCATCATGCCTCCTCCTATTAGACTTTAAGCCACATCTCCCCTTGGTATCCCAAGCAATAAGGTGAGAGCTTGCTGAAGGTGCCATCATCCAGTTAGCCATGAAGGTGATTTGTGTCCTTTTGGCATCTCAAAGGTGAAACCATTTCTATTAGAATCTAACCCCTCCCATAGTAATGGCCATGTATACATGCAGCACTGTGGGGCATCCTACATTCCACCCAAGCATACATCCAACACATGTTATTGAGGCTGCTGTCACTAGCATGGGATCACCTAAATGCACATCCGCAGTACCCATCATTTCAAAGCCTCTGCTTGCATGGTCCTGACTGGCTGACAGGAAGCCAGCTCTCCTTCCTCCAGGACAAGCGAGCCAGCATCCTCTGCTCAGTCCTACCCTTCCTTGTCCAGCTGTTCCAGCGCCCAAGCTGTCATTCATACTCATGTCAGTTAGGTCATTATTTCTGTATGCCATAGAGTTAAAGCTCTTGTCTCGGAAGACATCATTTCTACTGGCAGTTACCTTACCTTCATATTTGATGTGCCACTCTTAACCCTGGCCTATCTATACCCTTTTTTTCACAAAGAATGGGTTTCCCTGCATACCAGCCCTTTGCTCATGTATAAGTTAGCAGTACAGACTAATTCAAACAAGCCACTTTACTTGCCAGCTTTTCTTCGTGGTATTCTAACCAAAGACAATATTGTCTTCACTACATGGATGCACACTGACAGTTTAGGTGTGAAATATTAAAAAACAACATCATATGAAGGTATTAATAAATCCATCTTTCATTTAAGGATGCAAAGGCAGAAAACATGTTAATCCATACGTCTCCACCTGGCTGTCAAACTGCAGCCTTGATGCTAGCTATGACAAATATGGCAAGACAGTGTCATGATAGCATAAATCAAAGTTTACCAGACATATCTGTGTGAAGGCCTTCTTTCCTTACTGCCTTTTTGAATGGCATTTTTGCAGTTTCTTCCTAGTTGTCCCTAAACCTTTGTAAAACATTACAAATTGGGCATAACCTTCAGGCCCAGATCATCTTTCGGGGTCAAGGTTTGCAAGTGAATATTCTCCTAGGACATGAAGTGAGACACAAATAGTATTCAACATTTTCAACGTGATAGACATGTAAGAAGAGATTCAGCTGCAGGAACTCTCCTGCATCTGTCCCTTTGCTTTCTCCTTTCTTACTTCACTTTCATTTGCTCCAGAAATGGAGCCTTCTGTTAGGGCAATGCATTAGGGGAGTTTAAGGTAGAGTTTACTGAGCTGCCAAAGTTGGTGTACTGACCAGTCCTAATGCTTGTGGTAGTAGTCCTACCTGTTCATACAGATGGAACTCTACTTACAAGCTCACCTTTATGGCGAAGCCATGTACATTTTGTTTGAGAATCTCTGCATTTGTTTCTAGTCATCCAGTTGGTTATTATACATTACACTAGGCAGCTATGTTAGTATTTGCATTAGGGCTAGCAGATACATTAACAGAATTATGATATTCAAACATCGGTTTTATTATATATCATATACGTTCTCTTGAAGAACTGGCATTTAAGATATAAAAGCCCTAACCAGCTGACATTCTGGAGTTGATACTGTAAATGCCCCTCCTCCACATCTGACATAACAGTTTGTAGTTTCTATAGTAGAGCTAGTGCACAGCTATATCTCTTCTGTGATGGGCTTGAAATACAATAAGTGCATCAAGGTACTTTGTAACCAACCTGTTAGTGTCCTTGTATATAAAAATATTATAATGCATATAGTGCCTGTCTTCAGCATATTCTAGCAAAGTGTAAAATGTATAAGGTAAAAAAATTATGAAACAGAAGGTAATATATAAATAATACATGTGCATGTAAGGTCCTGGTAAGATTTGAATAATGTAATTTCATACCGTCTTGGTATTAGACATTAGCTCAGACTGGCCTTTACATATTACAGAGCAAACAAGTACATTTTATTTTCCTTTTAGATGAAGGATACAAACAGAGTGATCATATAACAAAAATTCCAGCTTGTTAAGCATGTGGGAGTTTCAGAATCCAGTGGAGTCTCTTTAAGTTTTAAATCTGCAAAAGTGAATGAATGTTGGTGTCAGTAGTAACGGAAAGTGGCTCTGAGATTTAGCAATTATGAGAGTTGTTATCACGATTAAATGATTTAGTTTTTTCAAACTTGTTCTGAAGCTGGGCATGTGTAGCAAACAAGACTGTATAACCTGTACAAAGACCTCTCATGGAGCCTACATTAGCAGCATCACTGGTTACTTTCACACAAAATCTAGGATTAAGGTTTTATTAATATATTAGGTGTTCTGTGCCTCCATGAGAAGGAAACAGTTTATATTTAAGAAGGCCCAATAACATCAGTAGGTTTAATTTGGCAAACTAACTTTGGTTGAACACTTATAAAGTGAAACACTCATGAGGTCTGTCATCTTAGTTAGTCTAATGGTTTTTAAACTGTTTTGCAATGACGTCTTGAAGAATAAATCTAGACATTTATTTTTTATAAAAGGATGGCATTTATCATGCAACAGAAAATGTGGGCACTATACTTAATGTTCATTTTTGAGAATTTTGTTATGTAAATATTTGTATATATAAATAATCAAATAATAAAAGAAACTTTCTATAAAGTACGTTTACAATGTTGCTGCTGCAAGGGTTGCACGGAAACCACAATGTTACTTTTCAGTGACCCAAACCCACAGAAAACTACACAAATAGTATGGTCTAATAAAACCTATGCTTTTCGGTCTGTCATCTAAACACTTTGGTACATGGTTCATACAAAGAACAGTTTTCTAAGTACAGTGTAAGTGCTAGTTTAAAGCTATTTTATAAATCTTTCACTAAATATACTGATTTTCAGAAATGCATTTTGGCGTGCTGCCATTTCATACAACTTGCAATTATCTTTGCCAATAACTAATTCATGGCATTTAATAAGTTTAGTAGTGGCACAGTAACAAAACACAATTTCCACTAATCCGGCAGCAGTTCTGACACATTCCATATGTAATTTATATTATTGTCAACAGTTATACCATTTGCATTAGACTTATTTTCTTTCCTGTTATTGTTATAGAACTTTGCTATGTGTAACCTCCACTCACATTTAAAACAAAATATTCATGAATATCCCCTTTGTTTTACACACAGGCTTATCAGTTAC